>NC_057722.1:58393337-58398053 GCF_004010195.1 Chiloscyllium plagiosum
CGACTTCCATCCACTCCCTCTTTCTCTCCATCCCATTCACTCCTTCCCTCTGTCAATCCCATTCACTCCCTCCTTCTCTCAATCCCATTCACTCTCTCACTCCCTAATTCCAATTCACTCTCTCACTCTCTCAATCCCATTCAGTCCCTCTCTCAATCCCATTCACTCTCTCCCTCCCTCAATCCCATTGACTCCCTCCCTCTCTCAATCCCATCCACTCCCTCTTTCTCTCCATCCCATTCACGCCTTCTCTCTCTCAATCCCATTCACTCCCTCCCTCTGTCAATTCCATTCATTTTCTCCCTCCCTCAATCCCATTCAAGTTCTCCCTCAATGCCATCTCACTCCTCTCGCAATCCCATTCAGCCTCTCAGTCAGTCCCTTCACCCCATTCTTTAGTACCACCTCATCCCTTCCCTCAGTCCCTCACCCTACACATACCCCAGAGAGAGTATCAATTTGCTTCCTTTGCTTCTGAATTTCACTTCCAAAAGCTCTGTCTCTACATTTTCAACTCTGTCTCTCTTAAACCAGCAGAAAACATTTCTAGCTATTGACCTGTTGTAAACGGTAATCTCAGAGGGAAGAGTCACTCATTTCCATACAGAGATTTAGTGGAATATCTTCTCACAGAGACTGTGGAATTGTTTACCCCAGAGGGCTGTCGAAGCTAAGTCATTAAACATATTCAGGTTTGAGAGAGACAGAGTTTTAATCTGAAAGGAAAGGGGCTAAAGGTAGGAAAGTTAAATTGAGGATTATTGGAGCAGCCATCATCCCATGAATCATAAAGTCACACAACATAGAAACAGACTCTCGGTCCAAAACTTTTCCCAAACTAAATCCGTCCCATTTGCTTGCATTTGGCCCATATTGCTCTAAATCTTGCTTACTTATGTGCCTATCCAAATGTCTTTTAAATGTACTTGTCTCTTCCACTCCATCTGACAGTTCATTCCACATACGAACCACCCTGTTGTGAAAAGGTTGCCCATCAAGTCCCTTTTAAATCTTTCTCCTCCCACCTAGTTTTGAACTCCTGCACCCTAGGGAAACGACTTTTGCTATTCATCTTGTCCATGTCCCTCACGAATTTATAAACCTCTATAAAGTCATCCCTCAACCCCCTACACTCCAGTGAAAGAACTCTCAGCCTATCCAGCCTGTCCTTATAACTCAAGCATTTGATTCTTGGCAACATCCTGGTAAATCTTTTCTGAACTCTCTCCAATTTACTAATATACTTCCCGTAGCAGGGCATCCCGAACCGTACACAATACTCCAAAAATGACCTCACCTTTGTCCTGTACAATCTCAACATGATGTCCCAACTCTTGTACTCAATGGTCTGAGCAAAGACAGCATGTGTGCTAAACAGCTTCTTAACCACCCTGTTTGCCTGAACTGTGCACCTGAACCTTTAGGTCTCTGTTCTACAACACTACCCAGGGCCCTACCATTAACTATATAAGTCCTGCCCTTGTTTGTTTTGTCAAAACGTAATACCTCACGTTTATCCAAATTAAACTCAATGCCACTCCTCAGCCCATTGGCCCAATTGGTCAAAACACTCTTTGTAATCTTAGATAACCTTCTTCACTGTCAATTTTACTACCAGTTCTGTTGTCATTCACAAACTTACTAACCATGCCTCCTAAATTCTCAATGATTGGTGGGGCAGGCTCGATTAGCTGAACGGCTTACTTCTGCTCCTACATCTTTTGGTTCCGAAGAGGTGAATGTTTTTGCAACCCAGGTAGGGCCCTGGGTAGTGTTGTAGAACAGAGACCTAAAGGTTCAGGTGCACAGTTCAGGCAAACAGGGTGGTTAAGAAGCTGTTTAGCACACATGCTGTCTTTGCTCAGACCATTGAGTACAAGAGTTGGGACATCATGTTGAGATTGTACAGGACAAAGGTGAGGTCATTTTTGGAGTATTGTGTACGGTTCGGGATGCCCTGCTACGGGAAGTATATTAGCTCCATCCATTCTACTGATGTCACACAAAGCCTGCAGGTGGAGACAATGAGTTCTACTGGAGCATTCAGAGGGAGCTGATCTATCTCTATCAACTCCAAGATGTTGTAATGTTGCTGATTTAAAACTTGACAAGACTTTAATAAAACTTATCAAAACATTGAGGAGAGACATTTAAAAATATACAACTTCCTGGAGATTTAAGGTTGGAGACAGGCCATGCACAACACAAGATTGGACTTAGAATAGAACATAGAACATTACAGCACAGTACAGGCCCTTTGGCCCTCAATGTTGCGCCGATCTGTGAAACCAATCTGAACCCATCTAACCTACACTATTCTATTCTCGTCCATATGCCTATCCAATGATGATTTAAATGCCCTTACAGTTGGCAAGTCTACTACTGTTGCAGGCAGTGGGTTTCGCTAAAGAAACTACCTCTGACATCTGTCCTATATCTATCACCCCTCAATTTAAACCTATGTCCCCTCGTGCTAGCTATCACTATCCAAGGAAAAAGGTTCTCACTGTCCAACCTATCTAACCCTCTGAGCATCTTATATGTCTCAATTAAGTCGCTTCAACCTTCTTCTCTCTAACAAAAACAACCTAAAGTCCCTCAGCCTTTCCTTGTAAGATCTTCCCACAATACCAGGCAACATCCTAGTAAATCACTTTTGAACCCTTTCCAAAGCTTCCACATCCTTCCTGTAATGCGGTGACCAGAACTGTAGACAATACTCCAAGTGTGGCCGCGCCATAGTTTTGTACAGCTGCAGCATGATCTCATAGTTCCGAAACTCAATCCCTCTACCAACAAAAACGAACACACCATATCCCTCATTAAAAACCCTATCGACCTGGGTAGCAACTTTCAAGGATCTATGTATCTGGACACTGAGATCTCTCTGCTCATCTACACTACCAAGAATCTTACCATTAGCCCAGTACTCTGCATTCCTGTTTCTCCTTCCAATGTGAATAATCTCAAACTTATCGGCATTAAACTCCATTTGCCACCTCTCAGCCCAGCTCTACAGCTTATCTATGTCTCTCTGTAACCTACAACATCCTTCAGCACTATCCACAACTCTACCGACCTTAGTGTCATCAGCAAATGTATTAACCCATCCTTCTATGCTCTCATCCAGGTCATTTATATGAATGACAAACAACAATGGACCCGAAACAGTTCCCACTAGTAGTGAACTCCAGGATGAATATTTCCCATCAACCACCACCCTCTGTCCTCTTTCAGCTAGCCAATTTCTGATCCAAACCACTAAATCACCCTCAATCCCATGCCTCCGTATTTGTGCAATAGCCTACCGTGTGGAACCTTATCAAACGTCTTACTGAAATCCATATACACCGCATCGACCGCTTTACCCTCACCCACCTGTTTGGTCACCTTCTCAAATAACTCAATAAGGTTTATGAGGCAACAGTTCCTAAGATACAGACTTGCCTCAAAATCAAACACTAAGTGCAAAAGTAACACATAGTTACAAAGCTGCAGAGAGGGAGGTTACACATGCAAAGAGCTCAATATGGTAAAGTAATCGCCCTTAGAAAAGAAACCCAGGCATCATCAGTGAAATAGGTGATCCCAACAATGCACTTTTGGTAAAATTTGTTTGTGTCAATCAATGTCTTATTAAATTTGAGCTTGATACAAGTGCCAAGATGATTATTCAATCAGACTAGTCACTATAACTTAAGAAGCAGATGCTGCAGTCTGCAGTCTACAGAGATGAGACTGTATGATGGAGATGGAATAATTGTCAAGACCACAGGAATGCTTCGTTATTCTGTAACATAAGGAGCATAAGGAGGTTGAACATTTACACATCGCTTGCAATTCATTAACTGCTCAGTCCGCACGCCTATCCTTTGTTTCAACTTCCTCAGGAGAGCAGAAAGTGTTTGACCACCTCCCAGAGGGCAACTCGTCCAAAAACAAGCCGTCGTCAACCAATCAAGATTTCATTGGGTTTTCTTGACTCACAGTAGAACCCAATAAGAAGAAAAAATCTTATGAGATTACCTGTATAAAAGAAACATTTAATTGCAGCTGAAAAGAAACAGTGGCCAGTAATCCAAAAGAAGCTCAACCGAGTTTGCATAGAGCAAAGCAGTGACCAAGTCTGTGCTACCATTTATTGGTGTGGTGCTGAAGGGTGGCCAGACCAAATCTTCATTGAGTGACTGAGAACACATTCATTTGAGAACCAGCATTGCACAATCAGGGATGATTTAGTAGTTTTTGACAATACACTAGTTATTCCAGTTTCCCTTTGGGATGATGTATTAGAAAGGAGACTCTGGAAACACTTGGGCATTGCCAGGCATACAGCCAGAGGTGGTATAGCGGCCAGAGATTTCTCAAAACAGACTGAAAGTTTGATATCTCATTGTGCAATCAGCAATTATATTGGATTATCAAGTCTGAAAGACACTCCTGTCATCCACGATGAAGCAAACCTTCAGCAAAACTAGTGACAGGAAGGCAATACTGAGAACAGGAATGAGCAGCAACTTCTACTTTCGTCAATCTTTGGTGGGAAGCTGGCACTTGCACCTTGGGAGGGGTGTATGCCAGTCTGCTCACCCACTCCCACACCCCTCCCCACTGCACCCTGCCCACTCACTCCCACACAACTCACCACTGCCCCCTGCCTACCCACTCCCACCCCTCCCCACTACCAGCCAGCCTACCCATTCCCACACACCTCCC
>NC_057722.1:58401297-58445562 GCF_004010195.1 Chiloscyllium plagiosum
ACCCCTCCCCACTGCCTCCTGCCTACCCACTCCCACACCCTTCCTCACTGCTACCTGCCTACCCACTCTCACACCCCTCCTCCCGCCCCCACCTATCCACTCCCACACCCCTCCCCACTGCCACCTGCCTATCCTCTCCCACACTTGGGATGGTGGATAAAGCAGTAAAACTATCAGGGAGGCGATGGCCTAGTGGTATGATTGCTGTAGTGTTCATCTAGAACTTCGGTAACGTTCTGCGCTCCCGAACTCGAGTCCTGCCACAGCAGATGGTGGAATTTGAATTCAACAAATATTTGGAATTAAGAATCTAATGACTGCTAGAAATCCATTGACAAATGTTGGAAAACCTGTCTGGTTCACTAATGCCCTTTTGGGAAGGAAATCTGCCATTCTTACCTGGTCTGGCATATAGGTGATCCGAGACCCACAGCAATGTGGTGGATTCTCGACTGCCCTCTGGGCATTTAGGGATGGGCAATAAATGCTGCCTAGCCCACAATGTCCTCATCCCCTGAATGAATACAGAAAAATCTAGATTATCTTAGAATCAGGAGTTTAGTGAAAGTCCCAGATCAGGTCCCAGATAACATCCTGATGAGGTTTGTTTAAGTTGAGGATGTATGAACTCAGGTATATGAAAGCTCCATATAAAGGCTATCAGATTTTCCAGATTGGGAGTTGAAGTCATAGTTAAAATAAACCTATTGTGGCATTAGAGAAAGAGATTCTTCTCTAATGTGAGGGAGGGCTTTTGACAACATGTAATGGAATGTTTTAGGATAATGTTTCTTCCATGTATTTCAAAATATCTGAAGTCATATTATATGTAAACAGTTTTGTCTATTTGAATGTATCTCCACTTCCTTTGCTGAATAAGCTTCTGTCTCATTGTTAAAACTAAATCTGCAATATTGCATGTTTATGTTTAAGTGAGAGACACTCTCATTAAAAGGCAGCACGGTGGCTCAGTGGTTAGCACTGCTGCCTCATAGCGCCACGGATCCAGGTTCAATTCCAGCCTCGGGTGACTGTCTGTGTGGAGGTTTGCACATTCTCCCTGTGTCTATGTGGGTATCCTCTGATTTCCTCCCATAATCCAAAGATGTGTAAGTTAAGTGAATTGGCCATGCTAAATTGCCCATAGTGTTCGATGCATTAGTGAGAGGGAAATGGGACTGGGTGGGTTACTCTTTGGAGGGTCGGTCTGGACTTGTTGGGTCAAAGGGTCTGTTTCCACACTGTAGAGAATCTAATCTGTAAAGAAATAGAACAAAAATCTATAGATGCTAGAAATTTGAAACAAAACAGAAATTGCTCGAGAAACTCAAGACGTTTGGCAGCATCTGTGGAGCACGAGGAAAAGAGTTAATATTTTGAATGCTTAATCATTTAGAACTGGTAGCATCTAGGAAATAGTGGCATTTATCTTAGGGACAGGAGGGTGGGGGAGGCTAGGAGTGAGCCAATGAGTGAAGACGGAGCTCAGAAAGAGAAGGAAAGGTAAGAGTTAGGCAGACAATGGGATTTTTGATGGTAAGCCAAGAAAGAAGAAAGGTTTAGTAGGTGATAATGGGGATGTCAGTGGGAAAAAAGGGTCAGCTGTGCTGAAAATGACACGTCATGACAGTGTAGGTGTGGATAAAAGACATAGAGTCAAAGAATCCCTATAGTGCAGAACAAGGCTATTTGGCCCATCAAGTCTGCACTGACCCTCTGAAGAGTATCCCACTCAGACCCACCCCTGCCACCCCATCCCCATAACGACATGGAAAGAGGTGTTCAGGCTTTAAAATAATTGAACTCGATGTTGATACCTGAAGGCTGCAAGGTTCCCAGGCGGAAGATGAGGTGGGTCTCCCTCCAGCTTGCATTAAGCCTCACTAGATCACCTCAGCAGGCCTGAGTCAGAAAGATTGGGCATGGGAACCCATAGTGTAATGAAGTGGCAGGTATCTGGAAGCTCTGGGTAATTTTTGCAGACTGAATGTAGAGGTTCGCAAAGTGGCCTATGATCTATCAGGCCAGATTTCAGTCTGAGATCTGAATTGTCGAACAGTAACATTAGGTGAATTCCCAAGAGTGTAACTGAGTGCTCGCTGCAGAATGGAATAATTCATGAATTGCTGGCTCATTTCCCGCACTGCTGTTTGTTTCTACAGGAGAGAAGGCAAGGGAGTTCGTATTCACTGGGACAAGCTGCGAGAGGCTTCCTTCCTATCCCGTTGGAACCCTTGGAGCACTGAAATTCCATATACAACCTTTGCTGAACATCCAGCCATCAATGCCACTGAGAGATTCACCAGCCTTTGTCAGGTAACAGTGGACTTGGAAGTGTAAGTAGAAGTAATGTAGAAGCAAGTGTAAGCCATTCAGCCCCTTAAGCTTGAAGGTGTTCTATCTCATTTTTAGAATTGAAGACAGCCAGTGTGTATCTACAAAGAGCCCAAAACCATATAGTGTCTGTTCATTGGCTTTTGGAATGAATGCACACACTGGCTGCTGTAATTCTAAGCACAACAGTTAAGGGTATACTCACAGTCACTTGTCCCCAGCTCAACACCCTAGACTGCCCCTGGTTACTTGGTTACCTGGTTAGATGTTCAGAAGGTGCATGTGCATCTGTCTATGGTGTCCAAATTCTCACTTTGTAAAAACTGGCCACCCTTGTTTGCCTCTGCTCTGCCTTAATCCTCTCACTTCTAAAGCCTTGTATCCATTTAAACTGTTGCCATTTAGTGAATAACCTCTCCTATATTTTAAATGTATCACCTCATATTTCTCTCAGAAAGTTTCATCCATTGGTTTGTTGCCTTCCCTGTGATCTCCTGCCATCACATGCAGTTCTCCACACTGTTTATCTCACTGTTATTTTGATCTTAACCATGTACCAAACAGGAGTTGTGTTCCTCAGCTTGAATCGTGCTGTTTCTAATACAGTTGACCAACAATAGGCTTTCAAAACTGTCACCTCAATAACAGCCAAACCTTGATACCAATTCTTTACCTGTTAGTCACTATCGGTTCCCACAATTTAAACATTTCCCTCAGGCAGATAAACTTTAATGAAATGATGGTGCTTAATCTGTCTAATGTCTTTCTTGGCGTAGAGTCACTGAACCGGATTTGGTTCTCACAGCATGAAAAGAACTGGCGCACTTTCCTTCAGTTCAGGCAATGCCCCGGGCCATTAGTGCTTCAACAACGAGCTCTGTGTGTGTGAATCAGTTCCAATTAAAGACAGTCACACCTCAACTTCAGACAAATCTGCTGAAAGCAATTCTGAATTCACCCTCTTTCCCCAAATTGTGGATCTTCCCCCTCCCTCAGTTAGTGCTGCAGTTCCCTCACATCTCAGCAATAATTACAGGAGAAGCTCGGCATGCAGATGGTAACACAGGCTCTTTCTTTCTTCTTCTTCACTCTTGGGATGTGGGTGTTGCAGACTTTTATTGCCCATCCTTAAGTTTGCCAGAGGCAACAGAGTGGCCTGCTCTGCCAATTCAGAGGGCAGCTAATAGTTAACCACACTGCAGAGGATTGGGATACACATTACATTTTAACCTGTTCTTATAGCCTGATGGGTGGAGCTTCTCACATAATGTTAGTTAACCCTTTCAGGTGCTAGACTTATGTTCCAGCCTGAGACACTTTAGCACTCCCTCAGTACGTACTCTGTCAGTACAGCACTGCCTCAGTACTGACTCTCTGTCAGTACAGCACTGCCTCAGTAATGACTCTCTGTCAGTACAGCACTGCCTCAGTACTGACTCTCTGTCAGTGCAGCGGTCCCTCAGTACTGAGGAAAGTGAGGTCTGCAGATGCTGGAGATCAGAGTCTAGAGTGTGGTGCTGGAAAAGCACAACAGGTCAGGCAGCATCCGAGGTGCAGGAAAATCAATGTTTCGGGCAGGAACCCTTCATCAGGAGCCCTTCTCAGCCCTTTCCTCATTCCTGATGAAAGGCTCCTGCCTGAAACGTTGATTTTCCTGCTCCTCAGTTACTGCTTAATCTGCTGTGCTTTTCCAGCACCACTCTAATCTTGACTCCCTCAGTACTGTCACCCTGTCAAACCTTCTCAAGACTCACTGTCACCCTGTCAGTGCAGCACTCCCTCAGTACAGGCCCTCTGACAGTGCAGCACTCCCTCAGTACAGACCCTTTGACAGTGCAACACTCCCTCTGTACAGACCCTCTGACAGTGCAGCACTCCCTCAGTACTGACCCTCTGACAGTGCAACACTCCCTCAGTACTGACCCTCTGACAGTGCGGCACTCCCTCAGTACTGACCCTCTGACAGTGCAGTACTCCCTCAGTACCGACCCTTTGACAGTGCAGCACTCCCTCAGTACTGACCCTCTGACAGTGGAACACTCCCTCAGTATTGACCCTCTGACAGTGCAGCACTCCCTCAGTACTGATCTTCTGATAGTGCAGCACTCCCTTTGTACTAACCCTCAGTGTGACACTTCTCTGGAGTAAGGATAGTCTTTGCTGCTGGCCTAGTAGCTGCATCAAGAGTAAACAATCAAATCTGTCATTAAGTGGGAAAAATGCCAAGTATTTCATAATGTTGATGTTCGGTCAGTAACCTGATCAAAGGGCGTATTCTTTGGAAGAAAATTATTACTGGCAAAAGATTAGGTTTGTTTGTTTGGGATGAAGAAGATGCGTGTGTCATGTATATGTAATGAACACTTCACTCCAATTCTTGTCATTTGTCTTGTGTTTGCCAAACTCTGGTTGGTGAATATACACTTTTAATTTGAGTTGAACAGAAATGAGAAGTGACTGAATTGGGTTGGGATTGAATAGCATGGGTCTGGGCTGGGATGAATCTGAGTTTGTGGACTGACCATGATGCTCGTTCACTGTTAAAGTGAGAATTCCACTGCATTCAGTGAAGAGGGGTCTTTTTGGGAGTGCATCTTGACTGAGATTTCCCTGCTTGGAAATTCTTGAAGGCTAGACATTGTCAACATCTCTGTCTACTGACTGAAACAGATCATGAGTATGTTGGCTGGTGACTTCTGCACAACATCTCACACTCAGCCTGGCTTTTCATGGTACAACCTAGTGCTTTCCTGCTGGGGTTCAGTCTTGGTAAAGCCTTGCATAAATGGCATTCTTGGTGAACAGTAACACTTTGTCCATGAGTATTCTGGATCAGTGGATAGATTGTCTAGTATTTTCATTCATCCAGAGAATGTGGGAGACGGCTACTTAACCAGCATTTACCGTCAATCCTTAAATGCCCTTTGAGAGGGTAATAATGAATCCTCTTTACGAACCATTGCAATTGTTCTAATTTTGACACAACTGAGTGGCTAGCTGGGTCATTTAGAGGGTGTCTGAGAGTCGACCGCATTGATGGCTCCCGAGTTACATGTAAACCAGATCAGGTAAGAACAGCAGATTTCTGTCCCTAATGGACTTAGTGGAAGCTGAAGGGCTTTTACAAGAATGCAGGTATATTAGATATATTCAAGAGGGAGCCAGACCTGGCCCTTGTGGCTAAAGGGATCAAGGGGTATGGAGAAAAAGCAGGAGAGGGATACTGAGATTGTGGTATGACCAGCCATGATCATATTGAATGTGGGGCAGAGCCGAGAGGCCTACTTCTGCACCTATTTCCGATGTTTCTCTGTCTCTATTTCTTCAATTAATTTAATTTCAATGTCACAGCTACTGTGGTAGGATTTGTACTCCTATCTCTGGATAATTGGTCAAGATCTCTCGATTCACAATCCAGTGTTGGAACCATTAATGTAACAAAACAGAGTGTGTTGGAAATACTCAGCAGGTCTGGTAGCATCTGTAGAGAGAGAAGCAGAGTTAACATGTCAGCTCAGTGATTTTTCATTTGAAATAACCTCATCACCAGATTACTGAACCATATATTCAATATCTGGTCTCAGTGGACTTTTGTACATGTATCTTTGCAATAATTTGATATCCCAATCTACTTCTTTTACAGCTCGAAAATTTCAAAATACAGCTGTCTCAGGCTGTCCAAAAAGCCTACCAAGTGGATCCAGTTCCTGGGAGGGCGAATGGAGCGCTGATATTGAATCATCCAATCGCCATTGACTCCTACATGGGGGTGATGTCTGTCCTCAGCAATCAGAACAGGCTGGGCTATTCACTGGCTCGGGGGTCTGTGGGCTTCTAGCCTGACTGCACCACTGGCCTGTTGCGATTCCCTAAACAAATGGTTTCCTTTAGGTCTCTTGCGATTGCTTTCTCATTATTTAAACTTGTTGAGATTTTGCAGATCACATATCAGTCCCTAATTCTACAGATATCATGGCCCATTTTGAAACAACATTAAATCTATTGAGTTTCATACATAAAGTGAGTACTGAATCTGTCAAATGTCATAATTCTACAAACAAGAGTAGACTGAGAATATTAGACATTGCTTGCACTGGTTGAAAGTAGTAACATAAGAGCTGAGATAACATTTAATAACAACATGCATTGAGATTTATTGTTCCACAAGATGTTATCCCTGGGTGTATTAGTGTTTTAGTACCAAGACATTTCCAAAAAGATATTGTTAAAACAATGCACTAATGTATGGTACATAACATTTATGAATGTTTTATGACATCACCAATTAGGCTTTCTCTGTCATTTGTATAATGTTGTTAACTTTGACTAATAAATGTTATTCTGGACAATGATTTAATAAAGAAGGCTACAATCTTGTCTGTGTACTTCACTTTGTCACAGACTGAAACCTAACACCCTCTGCATTTTCAACCCAGAGTACAATGACTTATCAGCCATTCCTGTGGCAGCTACAGTTCACATTCAGTGTCCAGTATCATCTCTCCTCCTCAGGTCATGTACTGGGTCTCTAGTCATAGTTAATGGTCAGTGCATTGTGCTGGCTGGTGAAAATCCCCATTGAGAGGCTATGGGACATCAGAGATAGATGTTAACAAAACAGGCCATTGAACTGGCTGTTTATAACAACACAAAGGGTAACACTGAGGATCCAATTATCAGAAGTTTCCATTTTAACCCTGAATTATCATTGTTCTTGGTAGGTTTAGATCACATGCACATTTCTCTGAAGATCCCCCGAATGCCAAGCTGTCCAGATAATCTAACCTGAGATGTCTGTGCAGTCAATATTGGCATTCTCACCTCAGATTCAGAAGGTAATGGAATCAAATCCCATTCCAGAGAAATCAGCAAGAAATCTAGACTCAGACATTCAGAATTATGTTAAAAGGAAAGAAATGCATTTGTATAGTGCCCTTCTGGATGTCTCAAACTACCTTTCAACCAATGCAGTACATTTAACAGTAGATGTTTATTTGCATGTTGTAGACACAGAGGTTCACTATAACCTATACAATGTCTGTTGCAACCAATTTCCTTAATCATCAGTTTTTTTGGAATACTGTCCCATTGAAGGGCAATTTTCAAGAGACCAGGCATTTTTCAAGTCAAAAAATGACAGTCTTTGGCACCTGCGCCAATTTCTGCTGTAGACTGAGCAATGATCTGATCAGGATAGCCATTGCCTTGCAGGATAGCTTGAATGTGCCTGTTTCTGTATCAAATTTTCATGTCTCATGTTACTGCTATAGCGTGACTACACAAGTGGTATTCACCACGACCAGGATACTGCCACCAATCCATTTTACCTACCACACAAGGAACAATGCTGTGTGTGAATTTCAGTGTCAGTGCAATGTCAAGTCCAGCCTGAAGACTGGCTGATGGAAATGACATGTTCCTTCGGTTCTTCATAGTGATCAGTTCAGTGATCTCATACAGTTGCCTCGGAGACATAGTTTGCTTAGGAAATATAATCTTGAGATGTTGCTTCAATCACTTTTTTATATCAACAAATAGATTTCAAACGGAACTGAGAGGGAGGGTTTGCTTTTCAGAAATGGGAAAGATCAACTGGGCAGCGGGTTCGTAACAGACTTCATCCAGTGAACCAGATAAAACAAGAACTTCTCTAAGTCAGTTATTGTTCAAGGCAGCTCCAGCAGGGACTAACCCTAATGTAAGCAGTTATCACTAGCACCAGGTAATCTTAAATATAATCATTTTTGTAACAAACTTCTGCAGAAACATTAACCCTCCCTATCTCTATAACCGCCTCCAGCCTTTACAACCCTCCTCTATCTCTGTAACTTCCCTATCTCTCTAATCTCCTCTAGCCCCTACAACCCTTTGTACCTCTGTAACTACCACCACCTATTCTATCTCTGTAACCTCTTCAAGTCTGTACAGCCCTCTTTAACATTGTAATATCCTCCACACTCTATAACATACCCTATCTCTGTAGCTTCCTCCAACACGACACCCTCCTTCACTCTGTAACATCCCGCAGCCCCTACAACAATCCCTATCTTTGTAACCTCTTCCAACACAGACAACATTTCTTTTCACTGTAATCTGCTCCAATCCCACAGTCCTCCTTATCTCTGTGACCTCCACATAGGAGGGGAGGGGGGGTAGAGGGGGAGAGAAAAAAAACTGATTTCTGAACTGGCTGAATTATTTAGCCAGTTTGTCAGCTGACATTCCTTTTAGTGAGGACTGATTGTTAAAACTCTTGATGCACATAATGTGTTTCAGGTGTAACTCAGTTCTCATTAGGGGATTGTTGTTTCACTGGCTGGTTACAGCCTGTGTTACTCTTTTCACTCCTTTGAGAAAAGGATAATGTTAATTTTGTGGTAGGGTTTAGCCCTTGGACTCTAGTTTTCTTTGTTTTTTTTGTATGTATCTTCACTTTTTATTGGTGTTTGGACTGAGCCCTTGTGGAAGACATATTCTACCAGAGGAGCTGTTCCTGTGGGGAGGCCTAGCCTTGGGACTGGGCCTCTGAAGTTTGAACACCTGTGTGTGGGGGGGAGGGGAGGTGAGCACATGTTATAGGTCACAAACCAACCAGTTCCATGGCATCTTGGTGGAATCCTCTCAATTTATAATGTTTTGCTAACCTCTTTAAAGGGGACACAGATTGGGTAATGGATTCTCTTTCTTGTTGAACCTGTTTATAAAAATGTAAATGTTCCATGATCACCAGTGACTTTGGTGCAGGGTGACTTTCCAATATTTCACATAATTCTTTATTGCTCTTCTCCACTGGTTACAAAACTCTTGTTCCCAATGGTGCTCAAGAAAACCAAAACCTTTAAGTCTTCAGCTACTTTGTTTGCCTTGAAATAATTGTTAAAATGTTCAGTGTACAGAATCTAGCTTTCTGCCTCTTTGTCAAACAGTCTGCTTATTCCAAGCTGGCTCTTTGTTTTCTCGATGGTGGGAATTTTTCCCGCCACTTGAGTCTCAGTAGTCAGTAGCCGGTGGCCACTTGCAGCCTGAGTCCACTCAGTGAACATTCTCCGTGATGATTTTGATAAGCTTCCAGGTGAATTTACCTCTTTTCAGCCATTAGCCGCAGCCTCAGTCCCTTTACATCTGTACACTTCATCCCCACCATCGGCTGTAGCCCGAATTCCGTCCCTCACCGTGACCATTTCCCTCAGTGTTTTTGTCTGTCTCCCAGCAAGCCGAAAACACTACCTCCTCAACCCTGCATTGTTTCCAAGTTCTCGGTGACGTTCTGTCTCCTCCATCCCTTCCGAAAATGGCAGGAGTGGGCTGCGTTATAATGTTTACATCAATTCATAAATTATGAAAAACCGTGCAGCAGACCTATAGAAATTGAACCAGGAACAACACATCTTTACAGCTGCACAGACATTCCAAAGGTGGCCAGTGACAGTAATAAATATGTATCAAGGTGTAAGTGCCTGGCTGTGAGGATGAGGTTGTAACTTTCCAGATTGTTCTGAAGTTTCTGCATGTTTAATCACCAGGACACGGTTGCCCGCTAATCAGAGTCAAAACAAAGGGCATTCAGAAAAAAAAGCTTCATTCACAATATTTAAATATTTCATGAAATATTCCAGGGTGCATTGGATTTATCAGAAATTGGTTCGGCCCTTTTGGAGTACTGTGTGCAATTCTGGCCTCCCTGCTATAGGAAAGATGTTTTGAAACTAAAAAGTGTTCAGAAAAAATTTACAAGGATGTTGCTGGAGTTGGAGGATTTGAATTATGGGGAGAGGCAAAATAGGCTGGGTTATTTTCCCTGGAGTGTTGGAGGTTGAGGACTGACCTTATAGAGGTTTGTTAAATTATGAGGGGCATGGATAAGGTGAATAGACAATGTCTTGAGCCCAGAATGGGTGAGTCCAAAACAAGAGGATATAGGTTTAAGGTGAGAGGCAAAAGATACCTTATAGAGGTTTATTAAATTATGAGGGGCATGGATAAGGTGAATAGACAATGTCTTGAGCCCAGAATGGGTGAGTCCAAACAAGAGGACATAGGTTTAAGGTGAGAGGCAAAAGATATAAAAGGGACCTAAAGGGCAATTTTTTTCAAGCAAAGGGTGGTGCCTATTTGGAATGAGCTTCCAGAGGAAGTGGTGGAGGCTCGTACGATTACAACATTTAAAAGGCATCTGGATGGGTATATGAATAGGGAGGGTTTAGAGGCATATGGGCCAAATGCTGGCACATGGGAGTCAATTGTGGGATATAAATGAATTAATGTTATTTCTGCAACTATAAATTCTGATACAGAACAGGAATGAGAAAATATATATTCAGCAAAAAGAAAGGATATGTTAGCATGAGACGTGATTACAGAACAATGGTGGAAGTATGGGCAAACAGGAAAATATCTGTTTCCCCCAATTGCACGGAGACACAGGAACAAACCCTAATCAAAGAGGTCAAAGTGGCCTCTGGATAGAAATAGACGCTGATAGAAGAAAAGATATGCCTAATCAATAACCTACAGTAGACTGACGTCAAACACCCTTATGGGAGTCAGAGATAAGAGTTTGTCACGGACAAGACAGGATAAACAGAAGTTGTGGGATAAGTCTTAAGGAAATGAGTGACGTAAGCGAAGCAGAGAACAAACAATGGAATAAGGAAAACATATGGGAAAAAACTGTATAAATTGCAAGAGTTTTTTGGTGTTTACTGTGCATTTGTCATTGCCTTACCTGGCAATTAGACAAGGCATCCACCTGCAGGTGTACAAATAAAACGACGCTGCTGTTTCAGATATTTGGTCTTGGACTGAAATTATTGATGTGAGTGGGCTTTGTTTCTCACACAATTTATATAGGATATCCGGTCAGCATGGATGAGTTGGACCAAAGGGTCTGTTTCCATGCTGTACATCTCTATGGTTCCATGACTACACAGTCAAGAACTTCTTAATGAGGTAACAAATTAATTATTTTTCTAATTAATATGAATAAGCTTGGCACAGTGATTATAAATCCATCAGATGGTCAATGGTGAAGGCAATGTCATGTAACAATGGCCAGCAAAAGTTTGAATTCCCGATTTCAAGTAAAAACAGAATCGTGTGCAATATGACATCCGACCCCTGCAATTAATTGTCTATAAACATTAACTGTCCTGGGTGATACATGCATGTCGGGGGTGATGCCAGAGAAAGATACAGGACAATTGGATTCAAAATCAAATGTAAGTTAGTCGTGTCAAGCAAGAGGAGCAGGAAGTATTTAAATACAGCCAATCTCCAACACACACAGCAAGAAATGGATTTAATGGTGAACAAACCAGAGAGCAGTGAGTTTTCTGCAATCAGTGCAGGCAAACCAAACGCAAGCTGAGTCACTTCCCCTCAGGGCTCAGATACATCACTTACGTTAATCAAAAGAACCTAAAAGCTTTCTTGGGAAACAATTATAATTATCAGACAAATTCACGTCAAAAGGGTCTCATAGTTGGTGTGCTTAGTATGATACCACATGAACTAAAAAAGCTTTGGACCCATTTCATTCATTTCGCCTGTAGCCATCATAAATTTTGCAAATGTCACATCAAAATTTCAGGTGAAAAGCTGGATGAGCAGGTGGCAAAGGTTGAATTCCAACTGGAAGAGGTTAGCTTGTTGGTGGCGGCACACCTGGCAACCAGTGTTTGCTTATTTTTTTCATAGTGAAGCCAAGCCTGCGAGCTGCCATGTATAGTTGTAAATGTTCTGTGATGAAGTGATTTACTTTTACCTTCTTTCTTTAGGTGGGGCTGGCAATTGCACATACATTCAGAATGACTTTAAACAAGGTGTGACTGAACTCCTAATGGTGAGCAGCAGTGCGGTCTGGGACTTGGTTGCTTGACGTCTGATTTTTCCAAATGTTTTGCTATAACCTACATTGTTCATGGCCAGGGAAGATCCTTCCCCTCATTTTTAATGTTTGAAAATTGCAACAGCCCCTTGTTGAGAACCAAGAGAGCAGCTGGGGAGGTTCCAGGGAATGTTGATAATACCAGCATTGATAATTATGTTTTAAAAGCTATGCAGTCAAACGTAACCCTTGGTTTAATCCAGTTGTTTACTCTGCCACTTTGCATTACAGGTTTTAACATTGCTGAGATATGCAATTAAATAGTATTTTGTTATGATCCCAGACCCAGCCAAAAGATCATGGAATATAAGACATTTCATGGGTGGCAGGGTGGCTCAGTGGTTAGCACTGCTGCCTCACAACACCAGGGTCCCAGGTTCGATTCCAGCCTTGGGCGACAGTCTGTGTGGAGTTTGCACATTCTCCCCGTGTCTGTGTGGGTTTCCTCCCACAGTCCAAAGTTGTGCAGGTCAGGTGAATTGGCCATGCTAAATTGCCCACAGTGGTAGGCGCATTAGTCAGAGGGAAGTGGGTCTGGGTGGGTTAATCTTCGGAGGGTCGGTGTGAACTTGTTGGGCCTAAGGGCCTGTTTCCACATTGTAGGGAATCTAATCTAAGACATAGGAGTGGAATTCGGCCAGTCAGCCCATCAAATCAGCTCTGCCATTCAATCATAGCAGATATGTTTCTTGCTCCGATTCTTCTGCCTTTTCCCTATAACCTTTGACCCCCTGACCATGGATTTTAAATTACAATCCTGGATGAGATTACTAAATTATGTTATGTTCTCTTTAAGTACTGGTAAACTTTACTTTTAAAATAGACAAAGTGAGATCCAGAGGATTTATTAAGAAGGTAAAGCCACAAGATTTTCACCAAACAATGATAAGTTTTACTTTACAATACTAGAACTACAAACTACAATACACATGTAACTTCTTTTCTAACACCCATAATTAAGATGAGGCTAATTTTGTTAATAGTCTGTGATCAACATATGCACATCACATAGCAAATACAACCAAGTTAGATGCCATGGATTTCTCAGCAACTCCACACTAATGTTACTAACATGTTGGGTCATCAAATCTCATTAAACTTCATAAGGGAGTCAAATCCTTCATGTTTACAGATCCTTCCTTGGAACCCCTTTCAAGATGTGTCCCATCATGAAATGACTCAATGCGTTTTCCTATTCTGGTTGGATATCCTCTGTCCTTTGTTCACAATACCCTGGATCCTGATAACTGCACTCCAGCACCACCCAGCTAGCTTCACCAAGCTCCTGTATTTCTCCCTGCACTTCCATCTTGTCCAGCTATGTCAAACAACACTACTTGTGCATTTTGAATGCTCACTCTCAGCTGCCCTGACGTGTTAATGGTACCCAGCTTCTTGTGGGTTGTCACAACTTCTAAGGATTTTCATAAGCCTTTACCACAACACCTAGCTACATAATAACTTGTAAAACTTGGCCTGAGTTGGAACAGGACAGAGATTTCTAACTGCTATTCAGATTTAACTCACTGTTCACTACAGAGCTTCTGTAACCTTCTCCACAATGCATTTAAAGATCACACCTACAAACATGGAGTGCACTTTCTGCCTCTCTCATGACCTATTGGCCTTTAATGACTGTCTATAAACTATCACGCACCATAGGATAGCACAACAAAAATCAAGCCATGCCATTCCTAGAGTCACCCCAAAAGTTAAAAATTTCATCAATGTATGCATGATACCCAAGCTATCTCTGGATGGACTTAGGTTAACAGAGAAAATGAACCAGGTTCCTGCACTTAACAAAATGACTATTTATTACATATTTTAAATTGTAAGCACAAGTGAACAGTTATGAACTTTCATCAAAAGACCAGAAGTAGGACATTTGATCCATCAATGTCCATTTTTCCATTCACGTTCCTGCCTTATCGTCATAACTTATGATTCCCTTAATGATTAGAAATTTGTCTATCTCAACCTTGAATAAGCAATCTCTGCAGTCCTCTGTGGTAAAGAGTTTCAAAGATTAACCACCGTCTGAGAGAAGAAATTTATCCTCATCTCTGTCTTAAATAGGTAACCAGATTACATCCTGTGCTCATAGACTCTCCAACAAGGAGAAGTAACCTCTCTGAATCTACCCTGTGAAGTTCCTGAGAAACGTGTATGTTTCAATAAGTTATCTTTCATTCTCCTAAACCTTAATGTGTACAAGCCCAACCCACTCAACCTCTCTTCATAAGAAAAATTCCTCCATACCTAAGATCGATCTCGTGAACCATCTTTGGCCAGCCTCCAGTGCCAGGTAAGAGAGACGATTCACAATCTTTCAATGAGCTATTCACAATATTTCAGCCTTGGTCTATGCAGTACCTTTTACAGTTTTGGCAAGACCTCCCTATTTTTGTACTCCATTTCTTTTGAAATAAAGCCTAACGTTTCATTTGCCCTCCCTATTACTCGCTGAACCTGAACTCTGTTTTTTTTTGTGATTCATACATGAGGACCGCCAAATCTCTCTGTTTTGAAGTTTTCTGCAGTCTTTTCCCATTTAAATAACATTAAGCCAATCTTTCTACAAAAAGTTCATAACCTCACATTTTCACACATAACATTCCACCTGCCAAGGTTTTGTCCACTCAATAACCTGTCAATATCACTCTGTAGATTCTTTCTGTCATCCTTCCTAGTTGACTTCCCAACTATTTTTGTGTCATCCACAAACTTGGCAATATGGCTCTATTAGTTAAAACTCTAGCATCATTCTAAAACAGTCAGTGTGGAGAGAAAAAACAAACTGGGAATTATGGTTCAAATGTACCAAATGAATGCATGTAACTTTCAGTTCTCAGTACAGAATCGAATTGATTCATCTATTTGAGGAACTAATACTAATGGTGAACTCTAGCTGCTTTGACTAGATACAATCAAATGACTTTCTAGGATGTATTGAATCTCTGTTCTCACCTCAGGTTGTGTGCCTGGGCTCAACCATCAGGATGCTGTTTTCCCAATCCAGACTCTCCTACATCCTCACCATGTCTAGTTAATGTTTCTCAAACACAACATTCTAATGAGGAACTAGAGACATCCTTGTAGACCGGTCAATGAAGAATAAGTGTTTGTTCATCAAACAATGGCACTGCCCAGATATTGTAATGAAGCAGTGCAAACAGCACAATACATTCCTGTGGCACCACATACAGGAATATGGAAAACGCAGACGTTGTCAAAGAGCTGTTTTATACAGCCAGGATTTCATTAACATTTGGTGCAGTTTTGTAGAATGTGGGCAAACCTCAGCTATAGTGAAACCAGCATATTTGATACCCAGTTTTTGAAGCGTCATTTAGCCATGTGTTATGAGTTGGAACCATTATCAAAAATGAAAGCAGGACATCAGTCTTTGCTTATATTTATGGATGTGATCTATAAGCTATTCCTTTAAGAGCAATAACAGCTAGGGTAGTGGTGGAAAGGTAAACTGAGGTTTTTATTCTTCATAGATAATAATTTGAGACACAATTTGATCAGGCTTCGAACTTTATGTCTGAAGTTTTCCAGGAAAGCATTAATGATTTGGGGGGTGGGTGCCAGTGACGTGGGGATGGTTTAGTCCTGCTGCGGGATGATGAGTCAGAAAATGAGAAATAGGTAGGTGCTTTTTGAAGAAATTAAACTAATTATGTCTGAAGTTTTCCAGGAAAGCATTAATGACTTGGGGGGGTGGGTGCCAGTGAGTGGGGATGGTTTAGTCCTGCTGCGGGATGATAAGTCAGAAAATGAGAAATAGGTAGGTGCTTTTTGAAGAAATTAAACTAATAGCAGCTTCAGGACTCACAAAATGAATTGTGTTTGGACAGCCTCCAATACTAGGTAAGGGAGTCAGAGCTGTTCACGATATTTCAACCTTGGGGAAAAAAAAAGCTTTGAGATTATTGGTAGGTCTTCAACGATCCCTTAACAAACATGGTACATGGTTAGAGAAATGCCTACAACATTAGCTAATTGGTCTAAGGATGAGTGACTTATCATCGATCACAAAGATCCTCTGCTTGCTAACAACAATGTGATTGCCTCCCAGCTAGCTGGACAACTTGGTACTCTGAACAGATCGGAATAAGCTATCTGATATATAGTCATAGAGATGTACAGCATAGTAATAGACTGCTCGGTCCAACTAATCCATGCCGACCAGATCTCCAAAACCAATCGAGTTCCATTTGTTAGCACTTGGCCCAAATTCCTCTAAACCCTTCCTGTTCATATATCCAACTAGAAACCTTTTAACTGTTGTAGTTGTATCAGCCCCCAACACTTCCTCTGGCATCTCATTCCATACACGCACCACCCTCTACATGAAATAGGTCCCTTTTAAACATTTCCCCTCTCACCCTAAACCTATGCTCTCTAGTTCTGGATCCCCGACCCCAGGGAAAAGATCTTGTCTATTTATCCTATCCATGCCCCTCATGATTTTATAAACCCCTCATGATTTTATAAACCTCTATAAGGTCACCTCTCAGCCTCCAACACTCCAGGGAAAACAGACCCCTCTTCCTGTAGCTCAACTCCTCCAACCTTGGCAATATCCTTGTAAATCTTTTCTGAACCCTTTCAAGTTTGACAACATCCTTCTGATAGGAAGGAGAACAGAATTGCACACAATATTCCATAAATGGCCTAACCAATGTCATATACATCTGAAACATGATGTCCCAACTCCTATATTCTGACCAATAAAGGAAAGCATACCAAATGCCTTCTTCATTATCCCATCTATCTGTGACTCCACTTTCAAGGAACTATGAACCTGCAGTCCAAGGTCTCTCTCTTTGTTCAGCAACTCCCCAGGACTTTACCATTAAGTGTATAAGTCCTGCTATGATTTGCCTTTTCAAAATGCTGCACCTCACATTTATCTAAATTAAACTCCATCTGCTACTGCTCAGCCCACTGCTTGAGATCCCATTGTAATCAGGTAACTTTCTTTGTTGTCTACTACAATTCCAATTTTGATGTCATCCACAAACTTACTAACAATACTTCCTATGTTCATATCCAAATCATTTCTATAAATGACAAAAAGTAGTGGACCTAGAACCGATCCTCATAGCACACGACTGGTCACAGACCTCCAGTCCAAAAGGCAACCCAATACCACCATCCTCTGTCTTCTACCTTCGAGCCAGTTCTGTATCCAAATGGCTAGTTCTCCCTGTATTCCATGTGATCTAACCTTGCTAACCAGTCTCCCATGAGGAACCTTGTCAAACCCCTTACTGATCTGCATATGGATCATGTCCACCATTCTGCTTTCATTAGTCCTTTTCATTACTTCTTCAAAAAACTCAAACAAGTTTGTGAGACATGATTTCCCATGCACAAAGCCATGTTGACTACCCCTAATCAATCCTTGCCTTTCCAAATACATGTAAATTCAGTCACTCAGGATTCCCTCCAATGACCTGCCCACTGCCAATGTCAGGCTAACCGGTTTACCTTACCACCTTTTTTAAATAGTGGTACCATATTAGCCAACCTCCAGTCTTCTAGCACCTCCTCTGTGACTATTGATGATCCAAATAGCTCAGAAATTGGCCCAGCAATCAGTTCCCTAGCTTCCCACAGAGTTCTGGGGTACACATAATCAAGTCCTGAGGATATACCTAACTTTACACGTTTTAAGACATACAGCACCTCCTCCTCTGTAATATGAATATTTTTCAAGATGTCACCATCTATTTCCCCACATTCTGTATCTTCCATGTCCTTCTCCACAGTGAACACTGATGCAAAGTACTTGTTTAGTATCTATCCCATCTCCTGCGGCTCCAAACAAAAGCCATCTTGCTGATCTTTGAGGGGTCCTCTTCTCTCCCTAGTTACCCTTTTGTCTTTAATGATTTTATAAAATCGCTTAGGATTCTCCTTAACCCAATTTGCCAAAGCTATCTCATGTCCCCTTTTTGCCCTCCTGATTTTCCTCTTAAGGATATTCCTACTGCCTTTATACTCTGAAGATTCACTGGAACTCTGCTGTCTATACCTGACATATGCTTCCTTCTTTTTCTTGACCAAAACCTCAATTTCTCTAGTTATCCTGCATTCCCTACACCTACCGGCCTTGCCTTTCACCCTAACAGGAATATACTGTCTCTGGACTCTCGTTGTCTCATTTTTGAAGACATCCCATTTTCCAGCCGTCCCTTTACCTGCAAACATCCACTCCCAGTCAACTTTTGAAAGTTCTTGCTTAATACCATCAAAATTGGCCGTTTTCCAATTTAGAACTACAACTTTCAGATCTTGTCTATCCTTTTCCATCACCATTTTAAAACTATTAGAATTACAGTCGCTGACCCCAAAGTGCTTCCCCACTGACACCTCAGTTGCCCTACCTTATTTCCCAAGCATCGGTCAAGTTTTGCACTTTCTCTAGAAGATACATCCACATTCTGAATCAGAAAACTTTTGTGTAGATATCTGCATGCTCAGAGCTGTCTCTGTTCTCTGCAGGACAAGCCACTTTGATTGGGAAGTTAGCCTGTTCATGTTTCCTTGTACAGTTTCTGTGAACTATGACTTTTAGTTAAGAAATCAGATACCTTTATAAGAACCAGTCACCCTGTACCTCTTGTGAACAAGTGAAATCACCTGGAGAATGAAAATCGATCAGTCCTAGAATTGGCTTAGCAAATCCTGAGAACAGGGACCACGGAGCCAATTTCATTATCTAACCTTTGGCCCCCAACAACCAGGCTTTTTTTAACTGTCAGTGCCTTTTTTATGTGGGTAGAGGAGGAGTTTAATACATGTGTTAGAGTTCTAATTAGTAGAGTGTTGACTGTTCATAATTGTTTACCTGTAGCTAGAATGTATTTATTTGTCATGAACAGCAATTCTTAAGTACTGAATGCTGGTCCATGCTTTCTATGAACCTTTGTCTAAATAACAGGTAAATTGGGGAATTGTACTTCTTAACATCCTTAACATTTGTGCTTGATTGTTCACACATTATCCTAGTGAGGTGTAACAAGGAGTACTGGAAGTGAAGGAGGGTTGATAATGACGGGAACTATGCTGGTAGAAGGTCAGTGATAAGGGAGATTTGTGCTGCTAGAGGGTAAGCAATGCTGCACTGATGAGGTCAGTACTGAGGAGTGCTCTGTTGTTGGAAGGCCAATACTGAGGGAGTTCTGCATTGTTGGAGGGTCAGTATTGAGGGATTGCTCTGTTGTTGGAGGGCCAATACTGAGGGAATGCTGCATTGTCGGAAGTTCAATGCTGAGGGAGTTCTGCAGGGTCAGTACTGAGGGAGTGCTGCATTCTTGGAGGATCAGTACTGATGGAGTGTTGCATTGTTGGAGGTTCAATGCTGAGGGAGTTCTGCATTGTTGGAGGGTCAGTACTGAGGGATTGCTCTGTTGTTGGAGGGCCAATACTGAGGGAATGCTGCATTGTCAGAGGTTCAATGCTGAGGGAGTTCTGCAGGGTCAGTACTGAGGGAATGCTGCATTCTTGGAGGATCAGTACTGATGGAGTGCTGCATTGTTGGAGGTTCAATGCTGAGGGAGTGCTGCATTCTTGGAGGGTCAGTACTGATGGAGTGCTGCATTGTTGGAGGTTCAATGCTGAGGGAGTTCTGCATTGTTGGAGGGTCAGTACTGAGGGATTGCTTTTGTTGGAGGGCCAATACTGAGGGAATGCTGCATTGTCGGAGGTTCAATGCTGAGGAAGTTCTGCATTGTTGGAGGGTCAGTACTGAGAGTGCTGCACTGTTGCAAGGTCAGTTCTGAGGGAGCTTTACAATACTAGAGGTGCTGTTTCCCAAATTGTGTTGAATGGAAGCCCTTTTATTAACTGCAATGGAATGAAAGTTCTCACAGCCACTGTTTAACAGTTCTCATCAACGTTTATCCTTTAAACAAAGAAACTATTCATCCAACTCAGATACTCTTTACGGAGTCAATCTTTGCACCAAATCTCTCATTCTGATGAGGGGGATTTCATAGATTCTAAATGAAAACCAATAAGATTCTGACAGGAGGAGATGAGGTGCACATAGTGTGGATGTTCCCAATGATCAGAGAGTCAAGAAGCAAGGGTCGCTGAGATGAATAGAAATTTCTTCAACTAGAGAATGTCGAGTCTTTGAAATTCTCTGCCACAGAAAGTGGTTGAGGCCAAAACATTATACATGTTCAAGAAGAAGTTAGATATAATTCTTAGGGCTAAAAGGATCAAAGGGTATGGGAAGAAAACAGGAAAATATATTGAGTTGGATGATCAGCCATGATCATATTGAATAGTGGAACAGGCTCGAAACACCGAGTGATCTACTGTTGCCCCAAGTACTATGTTTCTGATTAAGCTATGTATTAAATGTTTGCACTTCAGAAGTTTCTGTCGTACTTTCAGGTAGCCTGATGATGATCGAGGTAAATGCATGGTCAGCGTTTGCTGGTTTGGTTCTTGTCTGAATACTTGGAACTAAATGCAGCCTGCAGTGGCTTGGTTGGTTATACTGTGTGCAAACGGTATCACGCAGAGCAGAAAGCTTCAAGGGGGTCGTTCTCACCCTCAGCAGCGTCAGTCTGGAGTGTGACCCTTGGCCACGGCACAGAATGAAAATGAAAGATTTTGGGATACCACCCAGCATTCAGTGGCGTCTGCTGTTCCTTGTTGATCCTGGACAATTTCAAAGCCTCCTGAATGAAGAATTGATTGTGTGTGTGTGTGTGTGTGAGAGAGAGAGAGAAAGCGAGTGAGTGAATGACAATGATGATATTTAGGGTGGGATTGAGTCCAACTCAAAGTTTGGAAGTTCACGAAGGCTAATGTTTCAGATTGAAGTCCATTTGAAACATTACACAGGATATAAACATAAGCTGCTGCAATATCAGGAGAACAGAGCTGGCAGACTGATAACAATGAGCTAATTATTTGAGACACACTGTCCCAGAGCAGAGATACTCCAGATTTCGCTGCTAATGATGTTGCCGCTACACTGTATTCCACAGGAGTGAGATCAAGGCAGGTGTGGAGAGAAAACCAGTCAGCCTTACAATGAACACCAGTGGGAAGTGAATCCCTCAAATCAGACCCAACCCATTTTATATCAATATCTGTATTCAGAAATGCTCATTTATCGACATTCAATTCGAAGGCAAGATTTGTCTTCTCTACAAAAGATGGCAATTCACTTGAGCAAAGCAACAAAGAGGCTTTCAGATTTCAATGCTGCCTGTTCTGTGCTCTGAACACCTGGCATGGTGGCTCAGTGGTTAGCACTGCTGCCTCACAGCACCAGGGTCCCAGATTCGCTTCCAGCCTTGGGCGATTGTCTGTGTGGAGTTTGCACATTCTCCCCATGTCTGTGTGGGTTTCCTCCAGTTGCTCCAGCTTCCTCCCACAATCCAAAGATGTGCAAGTCAGGTGAATTGGCCATGCTAAGTTGCCCATAGTGCTAGGTGCATTAGTCAGAGGGAAGTGGGTCTGGGTGGGTTACTCTTCGGAGGTCGGTGTGGACTGGTTGGGCCGAATAGCCTGTTTTCACACTGTAGGGAATCTAATCTAATCTAATAACCATTTCCACTTAGGAATAACACACATATTGCTCTGTCTCATCCTGGATAGAGTAAAATGGCGCTCCAGTATGACCAGTACCTTCAGTTTCAAAGTGTACTGGGCTGAATCTTATCGGGGTCTGAGTGATATGGACTATGCTGAGATGCATGGCAGAATCAGGTAAGAAGTCTGGTGAGGCTGATCTCAGAATCGGCATCCATTTTTAATGCTTTTGACGTGCCATGTTGCAATTCTTGCTAGGCATTATCGAGTTGCCAATTAATGGCAGTTACTGCTTATTAAATGTCTCATTAAGGCCATATTCCACCTAATTTGTATTCAGCTTCCTATCATACTAAAAGTGCCAAACATGCTCAGTGTCAGAAAATCTTGACATAGAAATCAGAGCGGGTACGTGGTGACTTCAGCTTACTCTGAAGAAACAACATGTTGTAAATGGCATTCAGGGCACAGTCCACAGCTACCAGCTGCACACATCTCCCAGCCATGGCCATTTGTATCCAGCGTTTGCCAACTCTTCATGACCATCATGGCACTTCTCTGATAGACATCTAGGCTGTGCAGGGGTAACAGAGTTACACTGCAGGCTGCACCAGCAACTAGCTTTGAAAGGGTGTTACAACCCAGTTGAAGAATTGGTCCAAACTGCATTTCATGATGTTGTTTGCTTGCTCTGTTAGTGTTCGCTCCCTTATGACAGTTGGAGCTTTGCTCTAGTCAGTATGGGGACATGTGGTGAGTTACTGTTCAGCCCCTCCTTTCTCCTTGTCACCTCCCAACCTCTGTCTCACTCTCAGAACAAACATGCAGCTGGATGACTCCACCCCCCACCCCTTTCCCTCACCGGAGGAAGGTTTCTCCTCAGGTCTCGCTGAAAGCTCAGAGGAATTGGAGGACAAGAAAAGTCAGGTGAATGAGACATCATGGAGAGGACAATGTAACAAAATGAAATATCCTTCAAAGCAAAAAGAAAGGCCTCACATCCTCCAGGCTTTCCTAAACTTGCAGCCTCAGAGTCGCTGAAATGGTGAATGGAGGGATTGTCATTCATGCAAACGCAGAGGATAAGCTTCTAAGTGTCAGTGAGTGCCTTCCAATGAATACTAAGGAAGGGGGTACACACTAAGTTCATCCAATCTCAGGAATAACCTTGGAAGTGAGTCGATGAAAATCCTGGAGAATTTCTGGCTGCATTCACATTTTATTCTTCTTTCCTCATCCCTGGATGAAGAATTGAATTGAATTGAATTTATTGTCACGTGTACCGAGGCACAGTGAAAAGCTTTGTGCCAATTATAAGGAATACTGTCTGATAAAGACTGCCCCTTGATGGGTAACACTACCTGACTCTGAGCACTTGTACCTACGCTCACTCGGGGTTGATAGCTTACTCCATGCCAGGCACCTTTCTTTTCTCATAGTCATTCATATTACAAGGGTGTTGCTGGTTGTCCCTAGTTGCCCTTGAGGAGGTGCTGGTGGGCTGCCAACTTGAACTGCTATGGTCCATGTGCTACAGGTCGACCCCTAGTGCTGTTAGGGAGGGAATTTCAGGATTTTGATCCAGCAACAATAAAGTAACAGCAATGTATTTTCCAAGTCAGGATCGTTAGTGGCTTGGAGAGGAAATTGCAGATACAATGGCCAAAGGGCAGTGTGGGATCTTAAGAGCCAGAAATGTTCAGCACAGAAGCAGATCCTTCAGTCTAACTCATCCATGCCAATCAGATACCCTAAATTAATCTAGTTCCCATTTGCCAACATTTGGCCCATATCCATCTAAACCCTTCCTATTCATGCACCCATCCAGAAGCCTTTTAAATGTTGTAATTATACCTTCCTCCACCACTTCTTCTGAAAGTTCATTCCATACACGTAACACCCTCTGCATGAAAAAGTTGCCCCTTAGGTGTCTTTTAAATCTTTTCCCTCTCACCTTAAACCTATACCCTCTAGTTTTGAACTCCCCTACATTGGGAAAAGACCTCACTCTATCCATGCCCCTCATGATTTTATAAACCTCTCTAAGATCACCCCTCAGCCTCCAACACTGCAGAGAAAATAGCCTCAGCCTATTCAGCATCTCCCTATAGATCAAACCCTCCAAACATCACAACATCCTTGTAAATCTTTTCTGAGCTCTTTCAAGTTTCACAACATCTTTTCTGTAGCAGAGGGAACAGTATTCCAAAAGGGGCTTAACCAATGTCCTGTAAGCCACAACATGATTTGCCAAATCCTATACTCATTGCACAGACCAATAAAGGCAAGTGTACCAAACACCTTCTTCACTAATTGTGCTGTAACCCACGCCTGTTTCAGAGAATTCATTTTTATCATGAGTTTCCAGTAATCTTTGGCATCAGATATTAATCTATCATTAACTGAAATTCAACAGATGCAGTGTGATACAGTATGCTTATCAGTATGCATCAGTGGTTTTCAATTCTGTGGAGTATCATTTCACTTTACTATATTCTCTGATAGGGAACTTATGCTGGCATTATCATAGTATATCAAATGTGGTCAGGTAAAGCAACACTAGTGATATTTGAATATGTCTGGCAAATTCCTTAATTCCCCAGGCAGCTACAAGTCCAGTTCATTTTCTTCAATGATTTATATACACTCTTCTGGAGACAGATACACCTTGGTTTTCAAATTAGTTTGTGTTGGAAAGAACAAATGAGGTGTTTTCTTCTCCAGAGTGGTGGGGGGAATCAGACATTTTCAGGACTGAAAGCAATTGATTTTTGTTTGGGAAAGTGAAAAGAATGATTTCCCTGAAGGAGACCAATGCTGAGAGGTTCTAGCCACCAAGGAAGAGTGAACGGTTTGGATTCCCTGTTTCTTGAAAAGCAAAAGCTGAGGGAATGACCTATGTGGAATGTTTAAAGTTAGGAAGAACTTTGAAATGATAGAATTAGAGATAATTTTGCTCACGGAAGAGACCAAAACCAGGGGGCATAGTTACTTACAGACCAGGAATTCAGGAGAAACACTTTTCCCCAGACAATGCCTCCCACAGGAAGTGGTTGATGTGAATATTGACAATACATAGAAGGTAAGCGTATAAACAAGGAACAGAAGTCTACTCCTACTGCATGCCCAGCTCCCTGAACTCTGCAGAGCTGTAACCAGATTTAGGAGATACGTGCTTCAAACTTGACTGACAACATCCATCGGAAATTAATCCCAAAAGTGCTGCATCAGATTACATAGTATCAGCTACGTGAGGGAACAGACCAGTGGCGCACTGGAGATATGCTTCCAGTGCCTGGACAGCTCAAGATGCCCCCTAGAGGTTGCACCATGCCATTTCTCCAGAGCAATCCTGCACAACATTGATGACGCGGTCCAGAAGAGAAGACAGGTGCTGAACCTTGACTAACATTTCTATAGTTGAACTAAGATTTGAAACTTCACACTGTACTTTCTCATCTATTCACTTGCAAACATATGCAGTCTACCCATGTCATTCAGGGACTGGAAAAATTCTTCACAGAGAGTTCCAAACTCTCTCAACCTTCTGAGAGAAAAGAAATTCTCTTCATCTCTGTCCTGAAAGGGTGAAGCCTAGTTTTACAACAGTGCCCCCTTTTTTAGACTCCTCTAATGCATCCTTCCTTAAATAAGCAGTCCAAAACTGCTCACAGTATTCAAAATGTGGTCTCACCAATACTTTGAATAGCTGACCCATAACATTCTAACTTTTATGTTCAACTCCTCTTACAATAAAACATAGAACATAGAACAATACAGCACAAGATTAGGTCTTTCGGCCATTGTGTCTGTGCAAACCATGATACCATTCTAAACTAATCCCATCTGTCTGCATATGGTCTGTATCCATCTATTCCCTGCTTGTTCATGTGCCATAAAAGGATTGCATTCCATTGGCAATCTTAATTACTTGCTGTGTTTCCATACCAACCTTTTCCCACATATGTACTGGAACACATACATTTCTGCACTTAAATTTTACAATTGTTCTTAAATAATGCTGTGCTTTTTACATCCTGTGAAAAACTTCAATATTTACACACATTATTCTCCATCAGCCAGATTTTTGCCCACTCACTTGAAAGCAGGAATCTCCATAGTTCCAGAGGACCTTAGGCTGCTCTGTCATGAGAGAGGTGACTGGTGATGCATATAAACTGAGGGTCACCGTGACTCAAATAAGAGACAATATTGTGAAGGCAGGGCTTTCATGGTGATCTCAGCCAGTACAGGAATTGAACCTGAGCTGTTGGGATTCACCCTGCATCCCAACCCAGTCAAATAGTTAACCTGCACACACATAACCAATCCAGATGCAAATCATTTTGTACTTCGCTATGTTTGATTTACAACATAGTTTTCTATTTATTATTGTATTATGTGCAAAGTTATCAACCGTGTCTTCTAGTCCCTCATTTAAGTCCCTCATTTAAGTCATTGATAAAAATTTGTAAGTAGTTGAGGCTCTAGCCTAGACCCCTGCAAGATCTCACTGATCACGTCCTACCAATCAGAAGAAGACCCATTTGTGAATATATTGCTAGCCAATCCTCTATCCATGTTGCTATATTAACCTCGACATGTATTTCTACTTTGCACGACAATCATTTACATGACACCTTGTTGAACACCTGAGTACAGTGCATTAGTGAACTCCCCTTTACCCGCAGGACAATTAACACAAGAATTAGGAGCAGGGGGAGGTCATTCTCAAGTCTGCTCTCCCATTCCATGAGATCATAGCTGCTCTGATTATGACCTCAGCTCAACCTTCCTCGCTCTCCCCACAGCTCTTGACCCTCTCGAATGATGGAATAAATTCTTTCAAAATTCAGATTGGCTAAATTAGTGCGAGGAAGTAATGTGGGACCTGAAATATAATAGTGGCTCAGTGGTTAGCACTGCAAGGGACGTAGGTTTGATTGCACCATCAGACGACTGTTTATGTGCAGTATGAACTTTCTCCCCATGTCTGCTTGAATTTCCTCCAAGTACTCAGGTTTTCCCCCATATTCCAAAGATCTGCAGGTTGAGGAGATTTGCTATGCTAAATTGCCAGAAGTGTCCAGGGATGTGCAGGCTAGATGGGTTAGCCACAGGGAAAGTAGAGTTACAGGGATAAGGTGGGGTAGTGAGTCTGGGTGGGATGCTCTTTGAAACGTTGGTGTGGATTCAATAGGCTGAATGGCCTGCTTCCACACTGTTGGGATTCTATGAATATTTACATTCCAAGATGGGTGAAGTGTGTATTCGCTTGGAAAGAATGGCTGCCTTTGGGCCTTCGATTGTCATATCTTTTCACTGTTAGTGGCTGTCCTTACTTCAGGCAGAACCTTTCCAAATTTATGGAAACAGATTCGGAGGAGGGAATGGGAGATAATTTAGAAATCCCTGCTCAGCAATTGCAGCTAGCTAATGCAGTCCATTTAAAGGAAAGTTGGGGGCACATTTAAGGCCACATGGATTTTTCTACTAATTGTTAAATTGGAGTCTCCTGGCTTAAAGGAGGCAGCTTCCTGGAGAAAGGCCTGAGTGGACCATCTGAACCTTCTTATCGCTGCCCCAGGTTGGAGCTGCCGGGGGAGGGTACTATGGCCATAGCAATAAGCCACCCTGCAGCGAGAAGCAGACTGTGTCTCAGACAGAACTGCTGCCTTCACTGTCACAGCCTTGCCATTGAATGTGGAATTCCTGGAGACCTTCAGTCTTTAAGGGTCTGACAAGCTTACAGCAACCCCAGTGCTGCTCTGCTCCCTAGGGCTCAGCATTGCCTCCACTGGCCACACACACATGCATACACACACACACAGTGTGGGCTGCTGGCCTCCTATGCAGTGAACTGCCCTGTCCTGACACTCTGTTGCAAATTAAACAGCAAATATTGAATTTGTGTGATTAGTAAAATTGCTGATTGTGATCCAGCTCCTTGAGTTTCACATCTACAGATTTTCAATTTTAATAGAAGAAATGGAGAGAGATGTGAAACAAGCAGTTGATATCTTCCTGGATGTACATTATCACAAAAAGATCCACCTCCATGTTGGAGAATGACCATAGTGGTCACTCAGCTGCTACATTGCATCATGAGAGTCATGAGCAAGATCAGTGGGGATCCAAATGGAGATTAATCTTTTATCATCCATAATTCTTATACTTTATGGTGGAAAGAGAACCTGTGGTATAGTTAAGAAAAAGCACAAGCTATTGGATTTAGTGATAAATAGATAGACAGTTTGTAGGTGTGTCAGATTCCTGTGATTAAAGCAAGTGAATGGCTGGCAGGTGGTAGCAGAACAAATTCACGTGTATTCAAAAAAAAGTCCAAACTTTGCAAGTTTAAACATGCTTAAGGTATTTCCAAGGAACCTGGATCAAAATTGCATCGTTTGTTCTCTTGGATTTAATTTCCTGGCAATGAAGTGACAGGATGATTGAGGTGTGGATAATGGTAGCACACAGTGTATTTGTTCCTGTTTTCACTGTCATAATCTCCTCCTATCCCATTTAAAGTTGTCTTCTGCAAACTCCCAGGACCTGTGCTGCTACCTAAAGACTTACCTGACAGGGGCCATGTGCCTCAACCTGGAAGACATGGGAGAAACAATGGCAATTTAACCCTCTCCCCCACTCCCCAACCCCATCCCCATCAGACTCTCTGTCGAAGGCCAACTTTGATATGAGCTTTCGTGTTTTCAGCTGCTGTACAGTGAGTCAAATGAAAAACCAATTCTTGGGTCTGCACTTCAAGGCTTCGCAATAAAAAGTTAAAGTCTACACCGTGTGTCACTAAGCTGTTGGGTGATCTGGACTCTGATTTTAATTCTAGATTTTGCATTAGTGTTTTTTTGAGATGATATAATTGTAGGCTGCTGCACCAGACCGTGGGCATGAAGCTACAGCAGCGAAACAATGGCAAAATATTCAGGGCAGAACTGATTAAACTCTAATTGAAAATGACAAATGACATTTTTCATTGATGGGCCAGGATTGTGAGAGTCAGCAAGGTGTTTGTCCCTGAAAGGGGGCATCATTTTGATGCCTGGTTCTGTTCTCACCTGTTTACTGCACAGACCAGGGTACTCTCAAATTCGGGTGAGTGGGAGCTGGTTATCTCCCTTGCTAAATGTTGCCTCTGCAGTGATTGTGACACCTTCATCACTAGGTGCTTAAGAGCAGATTCAGCTCAGGCAGCAGTTTGTGGTATTTCACCGTCTTGGAGACTAAGTGTACTGGATGGCAGAGTAGTGGGTTAAGGCAATTCTATTCATTGTATCACTCCCATTCACCAACTCACCTGAACATTGTGTTCAACGATATTGGCACAATCCATGAACCAAGCACAGGCCCAATGTTGTGGCAGTAAGGAAGGCAGGATGGATGAAATGAAATGTAGAATGCAAATAGAATTCCTTTCACAAGTTAAATTCTCAAATTGTCACCTTGCTCACTGGATCTAACAATGCCCACAGGTAGTGAGCATGTATATTTCAGTGACTCAGCATTCGAAATAGGGTTTAATCATCTCTTTGCTTGCTCATTATTATCTCTGAGTCTAAAAATCACACTAATTTTAAATTCTTCCATGGCCTTGCCTGATCCCTATCACTGGAACCTTCTCTTATCCTACAACCCTCTGAGCATTCTGAGTACCCTCCCGTCCTAACCCCCTGTGAATCTGCCTGCTCCCTTCACTCCATCAATGACACTCCATGTCATCAGCTACCTCATCCTTAAAATGTAGAATTTCTTCCTGAAATCTCTTGGCCTCTCCCTTTTCCTTTATGATCCTTCTCAAAATTTACACTTTTGATTAAAGTTCTCAGTTACCAATTCTAACATCTGTCAAGTAACGTTTCAGTGAAGTGTTTTGTCGGCTATTTACATGTAAGTTGTTGTTGGGTTAAGGTAACGATAAACAGTGGCTCACTTGTCGCACACTCAGCTCTAACTTAGAAGATCACAGGTTCAGTTCCCACCCAACAAACCTCAGCAGATAATTCAGGCCATCAGCTCAAAGTATTGAGGGAGGACTGCATTGTCATTGTCACAGACTGTTTAATATCCTGAACTGGATAGTTAGTGCAATGTGTGAAAGTGAAGTGATAAAACACCTTGTGGCAGTTAAAATTTGTGCAGCTTGTAAATGGAACCAATTTATCGGAACGTAGGGACAAGAAGAACTATTCAGCCCTTTGAATTTGCTCAGCCATTTAATATAATCATAGAACATAGAACATAGAAGAATACAGCGCAGTACAGGCCCTTCGGCCCTCGATGTTGCGCCGATCCAAGCCCAATCATGGCTGATTGAACATATCAATGCTTTTTACCCACATGGTTTCCAAGACCCTTTACACCTCTAGTAACCAGAAATCTATCAACCTTTACTTTAAACATACTCAAAGAATGAGCTCCCACAGTTGTGGTCAAGAATTTCAAAGATTCACAAATCTCTGAGTAAAAATATTTCTCCTCATCTCGATTAGAAATAGCGTCCCCCGTTAATTTTAATTTATGAGCTGTGGTTTTAGACTCCCTAACCATTCTTGTCCATCCCTCATTGCCCTGAAGAAGGTGGTGGTGAGCTTCCTCCTTGAATTATTGCAGTCCGTTTGATGCAGATAGACCCACAATGCTGTTAGGATGCGAGTTTCAGGATTTTGACCCAGTGACAGTGAAGGCAGTGAAGTGATATATTTCCAGGTCAGGATGGTGAATGGCTTGGAGGGGAACCTGCAAGTGGCAGTATTCCCATGTCTCTGCTGCCCTTGTCCTTTTGGATCATGGTAGTTGTCAGGTTGCAAGGTGCTGTCTGAAGAGCCTCAGTGGATTTCTGCAATGTAACTTATAAATGGTAAACACCAATTCTACTGAATATCAGTCTCTTGGTTCTCCCTTGCTATGTTTTAAAAACACCCCAATCCTTAGATTTTATTTTTGGTAACTTTATATATCTCTTTTTTTAATCATATGGAATCCTGATCTTCCTTTGGTTAGTCATAGTTCACTGACCATTTTGAGTTTTTGCATTTGAAGAAATGTTTAATTGCTGTTAAAGATTATGCATTGCCTTTGTATATTCATGCCTGTGTGTGTGTGCTTTTTAACCTACCTCAACTATTGTGTCTCATGCCTTCCTAACCTCCCTTATTCAAATGTTGTAGTCTTGCTTCAGAAAGAACTATCTCACTTTCAAAGACAATGTAGACTTCTATCATAATGTGGTCACTCATCACTGAAGGCACTTTTATAACAAGGTCATTAATTAGCCCTTTTTAATTGCATAATACTCCATTTAAAATTGCATGTCCTCTATTTGGCTCCTCAAAATTCTCCTGTAGAAAACCATCCCTGACACACTCCAACAACTCTAACTTCACAGCTTTTGTACTCACCTGGTTTTCCCAGTCTATTTGCAGATTAGAGTCGCCCATGGTTGCCAGCTTTTCTGATCTATTTGACGGTTCACAAATAACTCCAACTGATGTCTGCTGCCTCTTGCTGTTTCTTATTTCTACCCAAACAGAATCGATGTATTGTTCTTGCAATCTGAGATCCTCCCTAACTAATGTATTGATCCTTTCCTCATTATCAGTGCAACCTCTGTCTCCTTTTCCTTTTTGTCAGTTCTTCCTAAACATTGAAAGTCCTTGAATATTCAGTTCCCAGTCCTGGTCACCATGCAACCACGCTTCTGAAATGGTGATTAGATCATACTCATGTCTTTCTATTTGTCCCGTTAGATGATCTACATTGTGGCTAATGCTGTGTAGATACATGCAGAACACCCTTAATCTTGTATTTTTGGCACCATTCTGCTTTTGAAGCAAACTCAATGCTCGGCTTTGCTTCTTATCTCTTCTAGTCTTCCCAGCGTTTTATTCTTTGGTTTAGATTAGATTCCCTACAGTGTAAAAACAGACCCTTCGGCCCAACAAGTCCACACCGACCCTCCGAAGAGCAACCCACCCAGACCCATTCCCTTGTTTTTACCCCTGACAAATGCACCTAACACTTTGGGCAATTTAGCATGGCCAATTCACCTAACCTGCACATCTTTGGATTGTGGGAGGAAACCGGACCACTCGGGGGAAACCCACGCAGACATGGGGAGAATGTACAATCTCGACTCAGACAGATCTTGTTGACTTCTTATCTACCTTTACTACCTTTCAATTTGGGTTACTCAGCAGCACTAGCAAATCTTCCTGTGAGGATAACAGTCTCAGTTATGTTTAGAGAAAATCTGTACAGCTTGTACAAGTCCCATCTGCCCCAAAAATTGTCCCAATGTCTCAGAAATCTGATGCCCTCCCTCCTACAGCAGTTCTCCAGCCACGTGTTCAATTGATCAAGCCTCCTGTTCTTCTACACATCAGTGTGAAGCAATGAGAATAATAATTAGATTACTATTTTTGAGGTCCTGCTTTCTATTTTCATTCCTAACTCCCTGACATCTGCCTTCAGAAGCTTATCTCTTTTCTTAATGATTTTGTTGGTACCAAGGTGGATCATGACTTTGGCTTGATTCTCCTCTCTCAAAAGGTTTTCCTGCAGCTGTTCCATCACATCCATGAATTTGATACCAGGGAGGTAACACACCATCCTGGAACCATATTTACTGCCACTGAAATGCCTGTCTGATCCCCTGATGATGGAGTCTCAGTAACTATTACCCTTCCAATCTTTGTCCTCCTCCCCTACATACCTGATGCACTCTTAGTGACATGAGCTTGGATCTGACTGTGCTTCCTGAGGAACAATTACCCTTACCTGTTTCTGAAACAGAATATTGATGATCATGCACATTAGACTCAGGGACTCCTGCAGTATCTGCCAAGTTTTCTTAAACTACCTGGTTGCCACCCATTCCCTCTCTGCCCATATACTTCTAATCAGCAGTGTGACCACCTCACTATACACATAACCCACCCTCACAAAGAGGCACAACTGTGGCTCTAGACCTCAGTCAAATTCTGAAACTTGGGTGTCCTGCTTCACTCACCAGGCATCCTTCAAAGTCAAATCTTCTTTTGTCTGCTAGAAATCTGAATCAGACCCACCAGCCATTACAGCTTTTGATTGAAGTTGCTCATGACAACCAGCATTCCCAAAGCATTCACTCTATCTTTGCTTGACATCTATTAGTGAGCTATTAAAGTCAATGCCCCTGAAATGAGACCACTCACCTCTCAAACCACATTGATTGCAAATATGTATTTGCCTGTAAAGTGGTCAGCAGCATACAACTGAAATTGTCAGAAATCAATTATGAAGTTAAAACTAAAAGCACCAAAACAATTCCTCAGCTTAGAAGCGAACAAGGGAGAAAGAGTTTAAGAATTGATCATGAAGCCTCAGACATTTGTATAAGTGTCAGCTGCCAGCATGAAGTGTGTGATAGTTCTCTACTGACAAATCACTGCAATGGTCATTTTAATGTTATTAGTAATAGATATTTTAGTTGTTCTAACGTCATGTGAGATTTTTGTTCTGTTATTATAGTCCTTCCTCCTTCACTTCCCCTCATGTTTCACCCACTCCCCATTTTTCTTCCCCCACCACTTCTGTCCACCTCACCCTGCTCCTCTCGCCTCCTCTTTCCGTCTTCCTCTAGGTACTCTTTTCAGCTTCTTTCCTCTTTTCACTTTCCTCCCCTTTGCCAGACCCTCTCTTCCATCCCCTTCTCTCCCCCAAATGCCTCCTTTCTCCTTTGCTCTGCTTCCCCTCCTCCATGGTCCCTACTCTCTGCTCCCCACCATAACCACCTTACCCTGTTTTTAGTTCCGCCACATCCATCTCTGCCCTTCCCCAGATCTCCACCGCTGCCAGTTTACACATGCACCACAGAGCTCAGTGCTGTTTGAGGCAGCAAGTTGCTGCTTGTCCCCAGAAATGCTTTGCTGCAAAGTCCATCCAAAGGCCGAGTTATCTCCTGAGTAAAAGGTGAGGAGCCCTCACCTGTTGGCAGGTTGCATGTAATGTTGTCAAGGATCTAAATAGCACCTGGTGGCCAAACTGCAAAAAGGCCATTGAATGTCTTGCAGAACGAGGCCCAGATGGCACTGTTACCCTTTGGCGCTGACAGTGTCAGCAGAATCGATCCATGCCCTCTTCACCATCTTTGGCATGTGTCTTCATCTGGTCTGGGAAAATTATGCTTCTCCTGTCCCTGAGGTCAACGAGAATGTGAAAGTCCGAAGCTTGGGACTGGTGTGTCTGTGCTCAGCTGGTTGCTGCATGACTCTGATATTCCAGCACTGCAGTTCAGTGAGCACACAGGTCAGTACGTGCATCTGCTTGATACCAAGTATAACATCAGCTGGGCATGGTTATGTGATGTGAGAGGCTAGTGGGTTCTGGACACCTCACAAATGAAATATGTGAAAACATGATTTATGTTCAAATATCCAGGCCAGGATAGAATGTGTTTGTGTTTGCAACAATATTATTGGTGGATAAATTTTCTGGAGGTGTTCTCTTCATTGCAACAATGTCAAATTAGAAATGCCCCAGGAATCACAAAGAATCACAGAATCATAACAGAACAGAAAGAGGCCATTCAGCCCATTATGTCTGCAATGGCTGTCCAAATGATCATCTCAGATAATGGGATTCTCCTCCCTACTCCCTGTAATCTCCTCATTCTTTCTTCCCAAATAACAAGTCTTATTCCCTCTTGAATGCCTCAATTGAGCCTTCCTCCACCACATCCAGATCCCAACCACTCTCAGCAGGAAAAGGATACTCTTCAAATTTAAATCTGTGCCCTCACATTCTGCTAATGAGTGGAACATTTTCTCCCTCTCCATTCTGTACAGAGTACTCATGATTTTGAAAACATTGGTCACATGTCCTCTCAACGTTCTCTTCTCCATGGAAAGTAGTCCCAGATTGTCCAATCTACCTTCACAATTGAAATTTCTCATCCATGGAAGCATTCTTGCACACTCTCTTCAATGAATTTCACATTCTTCTCATAATATGATGCCCAGAACTGGATACAATATTCCAGCTAGTGTCTAACAAGTACAAATACAGCACCATTTCCTTGCTCTTGTACTCTATAACATTTTTAATAAAGCCCAGGATACTGTATGCTTAATTATATATCTCTCAACCTTTCCCACCACCTTCAATAACTTATAGACATATACATCCAGTTCTGTCTGCTCTTACATTCCCTTAAGAGTGTTATGATCCGAGCTACTGTTATTACTGGACAAGACAAATCCCAGATTGAACTCTGGCTTGACAGATCATAGTTTGCTTTATTTTGGTTTTAGTAAGTTAGTCTCTCACTGAAACATAAACATGCAATGATGCAGACTTGGTATTAACACTAAAACTGATATTTATTTCACATAAGAAATGATAATGAAATCAAACAAGCACAATTTATTTAAATATAAAAGATGATTAGAGATTTAGAAATACACAGAATGATATAAGTCCATTAATCCCAAAGCCACTCCTTTACAGATCCCAAAACATAAGGAGTTCTCCAAAGTACTCCTCATGCAATACTCCAAAGCACTCCTTGTACAGTACTCACATCAGAGAGGAATTGCTTTCTGTAAGGTCTCACTGAGTTTAATTTAACTGTGACTTCAACTTTGGGAAATCCTTTTCCTGGATGCTGAACAAACATCCATCAACAAATGATCCCTGTTACCTTTCACTTAGCCAGTTTTGTACCCCTGCTCTCACTGTCCCCTTTATTCCATGAGCTCTATCTTTGCTCACAATTCTGCACACAGCACTGTATCAAACACCTTCTGGAAATCCATGTACATCACATCGACCTTCTCTGTTGATCACATTGATCTTCTCTGTTGTCACATCAAAAAACATCAGCAACTTAGTTAAGCATGATTTTTCTTAAGAAATTCATATTGGCTCTCATTACGTAACATACACTGTCAATGTCAGTGGCTTCATAGGGGATAGGTGGTCAGACTGGGCTATAGGGACAAGCACTTATGGAGATTGGCCCCTAAAATGAGCAGCTATGGTCAATAGCAGCATTCAGTTGCAGCTGGACATGACAGAGCAGAGAGAGGATGAACACACAGATGGATTGGATCATCAGTATGGGAACTCTGAGACCAAAGGGTAAAGGCTCACACTACCTGCAATATTTTGACTATATCATAAGGGTTCCATAATGTGGGGCCATCTTTCATTGCAACATTCATACATAAGACAGAAATGAGAGGGAATGTATGGAGATTGATACTCACACTGTGAGCTTCAGGAAAAACATTTCAACAACCTCAATAACTTTTGTCACCAACTGAGGGTGACTTGTCAATTTTCCAAAACAATAGCGGGTGGGGTGATCATTTCAATCAGCCTGCTTCAGAATCTGCCCCTTTCCATTTCCACCTTGGGTCTGCTGGAAGGTCTGGGGGGTGCTGGAAGCAGACTTACCTCCTTATCTGCCAAACCAAGATCCACGGCAGACTGGGATGGAGGATCCAACCCAATGCCCTTGGGAAAATCCAGTGGTGGTTAAAGTGTTAAATGCTTTGATAATGCTACTTTTACAGAGGTGTACAGTGGACTGTTGTCTGCCTCACATGGAGCTGTTTGACAAATTTCCCACACACGCCCATTTCCTCTCTTTCTCTGAAACCTGTTCTCAATGTGCAACAATAGAATCATTATTATTTATTGTAAAGTTCAGCTGGCCTCAGCAACAGGCTAATAGACCCCATGATCACTTCTGTCAATTTGTCTGAAACTTTGTGTAATCTCAGCATGTTTATTGTCTGAGGTGAATGGCAGAGTGAGGAGTGCACACTGACCCTGGGAGCAGTATGAGCAGTATATGATGTGTATGATCAACTTAAATTATAATGCAGATTCCTGAGTGAAGAATAAAAGACTTGCATATTTAAAAATTCATTCTGGAACTGTGGGCATTGCTGGCCGTGGACCATCATTTCACCCAACCTCTAGTGATGGAACTGAGCCTTCATTTTCAACCATTAGTCAAAGACTGTTACAACTGAGTGTCTTGTTTGGCCGATTCAAAGAACAGTCAAGAGTTAACACATTGCGGTGGCTGTGGAGTCACATTAGTTCAGAATTGGAGATTTCCTTCCCTAAGGAACTGAATGTTTCCAAATTATTTCATGATCACCATTACTGAGACTGTTCTGTTACTCCTGCTTTATTTAATGGAATTTATACTTTCCAAATGCAGCTGTAAGAGTTGAATTTAAAACTCTGGATTATTAATTCTGGCCTTTCATCCAGTTACATGACTGTGAACCTTCCTGAACTCTGAACTCATGTGTTAGCTTACTCAACATGATCTGATGAGGATGGTCATTGTCCTCCAAGATAGCTTTGATGTACTTGATTTCTGTGACAGCCTTGCAAAGGTGAGCCAATAGAGAGATTGAACTGTTTAGGCCTATGAATTTTAGAAGAATGAGGGGAGATCAAATTGAGGTATTCAAGATAATAAACAGTCTGGATAAAATAGACGTAGAGTGGATGCTTCCTCTTGTGTGGTATTTTAGGAGCAGATCACAGTCTTAGGATATTTAAATTTAAAACAGAATTGAGGAGAAACTACTTCTCCCAAAGGGTTGTGAATGTGTTGAATTCACTACCCCAAAGTCCAGTGGATGCTGAGACAGTGAGTAACTTTAACAAGAAATTAGATAGATTTTTAATTGGCAATTGGTTGAAGGGTTATGGGGAGAAGACAGGAAAATGGGGGTGAGGAGCATATCAGCTATGAGCAAATCGTGGACCAGACGAGATGGCCAAATGGCTTAATTCCGTTCCTATATTTTATGATTTTATGAACTTATGAGCCATTGTTCCCTATTTATAGACAATGCCTGGTCTATGACTCCAGAAAGTCAAAACATCCCAGACAGTTGAAGAACAGATTAGGAAGGTGTTTCATGCTGTTACTATGCATACCAAGTGGTATTTTCACTAATAGATGCTACCACAAACTGAATAACACAGTGTCTAAGTTTCAGTGCCAGTGCTGTATATATCACTGATTGGCTGATCCAATCAGAAAGCATGTCTCTTGAGTTGATTGTAATAGGCGAAGTAACTCAATATACAGATGTTTGCAAAAAAAATCAAAATGTCCACTTTCAAACGTGATGGTGCAGCACATGCTAAACAATTCTGAGTGGTTAATAGCCACTGATCATCCAACTCAATAGCCTGTTCTGCTTTTCCCCCTTTCCTTTGATCCCTTTAGCCCCAGGTCATACAGCCACAGACTCAGAGAGATTGACAGCACAGAAAAGGGCTCTTTGGCCTATTGCGTCCATGCCAGGCAAAAAAAAACCACCAAAACATTCTAATCCAATTTCCAGCACTTGGCCCATACCCTTGTATTCTGTGGCATTGCAAATGGACAACTGAATACTTCTTCAGTGTGATGATGGTTTCTGTCTCCACCATCCTGACAAACAGTGAGTTCTAGATTCCCACCCCTCAGAGATTAAAAAAAAAAGATTTTCCTTATACCTCCTCTACACTTGCTACCCTTCACCTTAAATCTGTGGTCTCGGTCATTGATCCCTCCATCAAGGGGGACAGTTTCTTCCTGTCTTCCCCCTCTATGCTGGGTAATAATTTTATACATCTCAATCATGTTCCCTCTCAATCTCTTCTACTCTAAGGAAAATAACCATACATCTGTCCAATCTCTCCTCGTAACTGAAACTCTCCAGCCTAAGCAATGTTCTGGTAAATCTCCTCTGCACTCTCTCCAATGCTATCATATCCCTCCTATAATGTGGACTCTAAAACTGTACATAATACTCTAGCTGCAGCCTAACTAATGTTTTGACCACTCTGCTCTTAATCTCTATGCCGCAACTCATAAAGGCAAGTATACCGCATTTTCTCCACAATTATAAATTGTTGTGATTGTTTGAAATTTGGCATTCTTGTGCTTGTCCTGATGAATGCATGATAAAAACTTTCAGTGAAGTGCCTTTGTCCTCAGCAAGACTCTAATTCAGTCATATCAAGTAACTTACAACTGAAGACCTAACTGTGAACTCTGAAAGAACAGGACTTATGTGTATCGAATCCTGGTCAATAAAAGAATTCCAGGACCAGGGACATTTTTTTTGGTTTCCTAAGCCTCAGGATCCCCCGTGGATGACGCCCAGTCTGAAAGGCCATGAACTACATCTATTTATGGAACGGGCCTGACTCCACCCAAATTGTTGAGAAGTTTGAACTGCTTACCCCTGGCATGCAGGAAGGAGTGCTGTTGGCTTGTACATAAGGGATAGTTCCTGTTGGAATGTGCGAGGCTGAGTTTCAGCAACAGCCTTCTGTGACCAGCCCCAAGGCTACATTGCGTTAGTTGAGCTCTTCCAAATTCAGCAGCAACTTACTCATTACAACAGGCCTCTGCATTCCTGCAATAGGCAGAGGAACATGTATGAGTGGGGCTTTCCTCTGTTAAATAGACACAGGGAGTGCTAAATGTCTTTCCAAGAATTTAATTGCAATCTCACAATACCAAAGGTAGAGCAGAAATCTCCAATCACCACTCAACAACGTTGTGATGGGGTTAGTGAATTAAACACTTTCCTGAAGCAGTAAAATTCATTGTCTGTGTTCCACCCAACTGGAACGCTTCCAGTAGATAAGATGAAGAAAATATGTCAATTGGAAAGCTGATGTGTTTTACAGGTCAGAGGCGACATTAGCTTTAAACTCAGCTCCCTGCCCAAACTGAAGTGAAGGTTACTGTACCATGATTTGGAGGAGCCGATGTTGGACTGGGGTGTACAAAGTTAAAAATCACACAACACCAGGTTATAATCCAACAGGTTTATTTGGAAGCACTAGCTTTTGGAGCGCTGCTCCTTTATCAGGTGATCCTTCATCAGGTGATTGTAGAGAATCACCTGATGAAGGAGCAGCACTCTGAAAGCTAGTGCTTCCAAATAAACCTGTTGGATTATAACCTGCTGTTGTGTGATTTTTAACTTACTGTACCATGAACGAGCAAATTGTGAGGCTTTCAGTTTGGCTGCACTTTGTAAATGACACACCTTGCAGACGTTGCACCCACTGCAGAGATTACCAAGAACTGAAATCATATTTTCATTTTAATAGCTGCACCCCGAAGGAAGGCAGAGGATTCAACCTCACAGAGATCCCGACAGCTTCTCTTTGTCTGGATTTGCTGTGGAAAGTATGTCTCCCACTTCCATGTGATTGATCCTCTGTGATTTAGAGTACACAAATCATTTCAGTGAAAAGCTGTCATCAGTGTAAATTCATTTGGTCCAAAAAACCTGCAAACAAACCTCCATAAATTAAAGAGCAAAATTTGAGTTTTATCACAACCACCTTAATTTTTCAAAACAAAAAGTCAATCAAGCTTCAAAAGTGGTGAGGAGTCATCATTTTACCTTCTCTTAGGTTTGAAAATGATGAATTCTGGCAGCGAGGTAAATGTGAGATGGAAGACGTCCTTTATTATTCCACCTAGTCTAATCCCCCTCTCCCGGTCACTGTGTGTATTCTTTGACATCCCTGCCAGGCTAATTCCTGCATGTTTTAATATCGGATCCCAATCTCTACCTCGTTCCCTGCACACTTTAATATCCTGCCAGTCTTATCTACTGCCCTCCCTCACTGCCCTGATAAACTATTCTGTTTTAGGTTGCCTTTCACAAGCCACTATCATATTTTGTTTTTAAAATGACTTATGCACTGGAAATTTCCATTTCATGAGTAATTCCTTTTTCTTTAAATGGCCTGAAATATGTAATTCTTCATCTATTCTGCACCTTGCCATTGATGATTTTTCCTTTGTATTAAAGGAAGTGCTGCTGCTATTGTTGAGAAATAGAATGAACTTTCACATTGAGGATCATTGCTGAGTCTGTAAGAGAGAGAGAGAGAGAGAGAGAGAATGAAGTCTTATTGAGTTGGTTCTGATACAGATACAGATACTGAGATGAAACAGCGCCAGGGATGCAGGTTTGATTCTACTCTCAGATACAGCCTGCGTGTAATTTGCACATTCTCCCCGTGTCTGCGTAGCTTTCCTACCACAACCTGAAGATGTGCAGGTTAGGTGGGTTGGCCATGCAAATTGCCTATAGTGTTCAGGGATATGTATGCTAGGTGAATTAGCCATGGGGAATACAGAGATACAGTGAGACTAGGTGGGATGTTCTTCAGAAGGTTGATGTGGACCTGATAGGCCAAATGGCCTGCTTCCACACTATAAGAATTCTAAGACTAGTTTACACACCATTTGGCTTAGAGCCTGACAGGAAGATGTCAATAATGAGATGCCTTCCCACTTCCCCAAATATTTAGACAGGCAATCCTGTCTACACTGCAACCTATAGATTCCCCAGAATCCCCTACGCTGGGATGGCAGGCGCCAAGGCCTGGGAAATCCCTGACCCACATAGTTCTATTCTTTTTGTTGGAGATGGACATTGCCTGGCACTTGTGTGGCTTGAATATTAATTGTTTCATATCAGTCTGAGACTGGATGTTGTCCAGACCTTGTTGCTTAATGAAACACAGTGTTTCAGTATCTGAGGAGTCACCAATGGTGCTGAAAACAATGCAATCTTCAGTGAACAACCCCACTTCTGACCTTATGATGAAGCTAAGGTCATTGATGAAGCAGCTAAACTACTCTGAGGAACTCTTGCAGAGATGTCCTGGAACTGAGATGATTGACCCCAACACCACAGCCATCTTCCCTTGTGCCTGGTACAACTTTAACTCGTGGACAGTTTTCCTCCCGATTCCCACTACATTCAATTTTGCTAGGGCTGCTTGATGCCATATTCAGTCAAACTTATAGAAGTTCATAAAATCATGAGGGGGCATAGATAAGATGAATAGCCAAGGTCTTTTTCCTGGAGTAGGGAAATCCAAAACTAGAGGGCATAGGTTTAAGATGAGAGGGAAAGATTTAAAAGGAACTTGAGGGCAATTTTTTTACACAGACATTGATGCGTGCATGGAATATGCTGCCAGAGGAAGTAGTAGAGGTGCATACAATTACATTTAAAAGACATTTGGACAAGTACATGGATCAGAAAGGTTTGGAAGAATATGGGCCAAACACAGGAAAATAGGGCTAGTTCAGTTTAGGATACCTGGTTAGCATGGACAAATTGGACCGAAGAGTCGGTTTCCATGCTGTATGACTCTATGACATTATAAATAATAGCCTTGAAATCAAGAGTTGTCACTCATACTTCAACTCTGGAATTTAGCTCATTGGTTCATGTTAGAATCAAGACTTTAATGAGATCAGGAACAGTGTAGCCCTGATGGAACCCAACCCTCATGTCAATGAGCAGTTTATTCCTTTGCAAGTTCTGCTTAACAGCACCATGGATGAGACTGTCCATCATTTTGCTAATCATCATGAGTAGACTGATCAGGAAGTATTTAGTTGGTTTGGAATTGCTCTGCCTTTTGTGTACAGGACATACTGGGGCAATTTGCCAGATTGTCAGAAAGATGCCAGCATTGTAGTTGCACTGGAATAGCTTGGAACAACGATCCCAAATATTCAATACTATTGTTGGAATGTTGTCAGGATTCATGGCCTTTGTAACATCCAGTGCCTCCAGCAATTTCTTCAAATCTTATGGAGGGAAATGAATTGGCTGAAGACTGGCAGCGGCGATCCTGGAGACCCCTGGGATGGGCCGTGATGGATTATTCACTCGGCACCAGTGGGTGAAGGTTGTTGTGAATGCTTCAGCCTTATCTTTTCCTCAGAAGTGTTTGACTCCCTCATCATTGAAAATTGAGCTATTTGTGAAGCCTCCTCCTCCTCCAATGATTTGTTTAATTATTCACAATCATTCACAACTGGGTGTGGTAATGTCTCTTCAGCATTTTCTGTTCTAATTTTAGATTTCTATCATGTGCAGTATTTTGTTGTTAGTTGCAGGATTGCTTAGCTCCGTCTATCACTTGCTGCTTCAGCTGTTTGAAACACAAGTAGTTCAAAGTCTGCCATATTTAACATGGTGACAGAGCCACGCAATATGATGAAGGGCATCTTCAATGTGAAGATGGGACTTTGTCTCCACAAATCTGCGTTGGCATCCCTCCTATCAATGCTGCCGTGGACAGATGTATGTGCAGTAAGTGGCTAGTTAAGTTTGAGATCAAGTATGTTCTTCCCTCTTATTGGTTTCTTTACTACCTGCTACAGGCCAAATCTAGCAGCAACATCATTTAGGACTCAACTAGCTCAATTTGTAATGGCGCTACTTAAACACTCTCAATGATAGAAATCTCTGTAGCAGAATGCATTCTTGGTTGTTGCTACCTCCAGTGGTGTTCAACATGGAGGAGAACTGATTCATCATCCAGAGCAGTAAGGAGCAGTGCTGTAATTTGCCATCAGCAAGAAGTTTCCTTGCCCATATATGCTCTGATACAATGAGACTTCTCAGTGCCTATAGTCGATGTTAAACACTCCCAGGATAACTCCTTCCTGATTTTATGCCACTGTACCAACACCTCTGGTGGATATGTTCCACTGGTGGGACAGCACATACCTGGGGATGGGGATGGCAGACATTGTCTATAAGGTGCAATCTTGTAAGTATGGCCATGTCAGGTTGTTTCTTCAATAGACTGTAAGAGAGCTCTCTGAATTTTAGCACAAGCCTGCATTGTTAGTAGGAGGGTGATTTAGGATTGGTACTGCAGAGTTTACTGTGATCATTTCTGGTGCCAAGGATGATGCCAGGTGGTCCATTCAGTTTCATTCCACATTTCTTGGACACACATAATGAGGCATTGATTTGACCATCTGGAAATCTGCATGACTCTATTTCACTGGGGAACTCTTCCCTTACTTTATGCCAAATCTTTTCTGCTTTTCATGGGATTGTGTGTCACTGGCTAGCACAGTATTTATTGCCCTTTCCTAATTGCCCAGATTGACAGTTAAAAGTCAGCCATATTGCTGCGGGTCTGGAGTCAAATACAGGCCTGCCTGGGTAAGGGTGGCAGTCTTTTTCCCCTTTGGGCACTTTTTACTGTGGAAAAGGATATGGAAGATATAGACTGTAGGAAAATAGATGGTGACATCTTGCAAAATGTCCATATTACAGAGGAGGAAGTGTTGGATGTCTTGAAATGGGTAAAGGTGGATAAATCCCCAGGACCTGATCAGGTGTACCTGAGAACTTTGTGGGAAGCTAAAGAAGTGATTGCTAGGCCTCTTGCTGAGATATTTGTATCATCGATAGTCACAGGTGAGATGTCGGAAGACTGGAGGTTGGCTAACGTGGTGCCACTGTTCAAGAAGGTGGTAAGGACAAGCCAGGGAACTATAGACCAGTGAGCCTGACATCGGTGGTGGGCAAGTTGTGGGAGGGAATCCCAAGGGACAGGATGTACATGTATTTGGAAAGGCAAGGACTGATTAG
>NC_057722.1:58446283-58461945 GCF_004010195.1 Chiloscyllium plagiosum
AGTCCAGAACTAGAGGGCATAGGTTTAGGGTGAGAGGGGAAAGATATAAAAGAGACCTAAGGGGCAACTTTTTCACACAGAGGGTGGTACGGGTATGGAATGAGCTGCCAGAGGAAGTGGTGGAGGCAGGTACAATTGCAACATTTAAGATGCTTTTGGATGGGTATATGAATAGGAAGGGTTTGGAGGGATATGGGCCGGGTGCCGGCAGGTGGGACTAGATTGGGTTGGGATATCTGGTCGACATGGACGGGTTGGGCCAAAGGGTCTGTTTCCATGCTGTACATCTCTATGACTCTCTGACTCTAAGTGAATGAAATGGGTGCTAGCACTAATGGAAGATAGCTTTATGGTCACTGTTCTAGTGATGAGCCTTATCATTCTAGATGCGTTCTTTGACTTTAACGTCCATCAGCTGACACAGTGTGACTTGACCCCATGATCCAGGGTATCGGTTTGGTCTTTGGATTATATTCCAGTGACAAAACCACAGTGTCACCACCCTCTGCTGCTACTGCCACTGAGGCCTGAGAAATGGTATGTGGAACCCCTTTTGGATATCCTTCCCCTTCCCTGTTTGAGGATTGACAAAACTCCATTCAAAAAGAAGACTACAAGAAACTCTCATTTAAGTGCCAGTCCTGCCCAATGTCCAGATAACCCTTCAATGGAAGTGGGAATGCCAGATCCAGAGAGTGTTGGACATATGAATGTATGAACAAGAAGCAAGACTAGGCCATTTAGCTCCTCAAGACTCTGTTGCCATTTAACAAGATCATGGTGACCTTATCTATTATCTTATGTACTCCTGATAACTTCTCACCCCTTTTAAACCTGGAATCCATCCATCTCTGCCATGAAAATATTCAAAGACTCTACAACCTTTTGATAAAGAGAGTTTCAAAGACCCCTGACCCTCCTTGCGGAGAAATTTCTGTTTTAAATTGATGACCCTCATTTTCAAATAGTTCTAGATTGTTCTAAAAGAGGAAACATCGCCATATTTATCCTGTCAAAACATGCCCAGAATCTTATGTCCTTCAATCAAGTCGCCTCTTTCTCTTCTCAACTCTGGTGACCACAAGTTGATCATGTCCATTGTTTCCTCATAAGTCAAGCTACACATTCCCAATATTAGTCTTTGGGATGGCACGGTGGCTCAGTGATTAATGCTGCTGCCTCACAGCGCCAGGGACCCGGGTTTGATTCCTGCGACGGGCAGCTGTCTGTGTGGAGTTTGCACATTCTCCCCGTGTCTGCGTGGGTTTCCTCCGTGTGCTCCAGTGTCTTCCCACAATCCAAAGATATGCAGGTCAGGTGAATAGGCCATGCTAAATTGCCCGTAGTGTTAGATGAATTAGTCAGGGTAAATAGGGGAATGGGTCTGGGTGGGTTACTCTTCAGAGAATTGGACTTGTTTGGCCAAATTGCCTGTTTCCATACTGTGGGGAATCTAATCTAAATAAAAACAGAATTGCTGGAAAAGTTCAGCAGTTCTAGCAGCATCTGTGAAGAGAAATCAGAGTTAATGTTTCGTGTCCGGTGGCCCTTCTTCAGAACTATTCTGAGGAAGAGTCACCAAATCCGAAACGTTAACTCTGATTTATTTTCACAGATGCTGCTAGACCTGCTGAGCTTTTCCAGCAACCTCTGTTTTTGTTTCTGATTAGCAGCATTCGCAATTCTTTCGGTTTTTAGTTAATGTGGTAAACCTTCTCTGGCCTGCTTCCATAATGTAGGGAAAACTACATTGGCTAATACTGTGCAGTCTCACTAGTGCGCTGTGAAAATGAAAGATAACCTCTCTATTCTTTGTTTGGCTAATTCCACATCAAGAATCGGGAATCTGCCACAACAGGCCAGTGGACATGTGGCCAACAAATTAATTGCCTGCTTTCAAAAGGAATTTTCGGACATCCCAGGAAATCCCAATAGCTATCCCAATCCCAACACTCCCTTGACACCTTGCAAGTAAATTCACCCAGCCAAAGCCTTCCCCACACTGTTGGTAAATTAAACCCTCTACCCCATCGCGAGAGGGTTCCTGCTCCTCAGATGCTGCCTGACCTGCTGTGCTTTTCCAGCACCACTCTAATCTGGACTGTCATTTATCTTTATCTATCTACTGGGGGTGGTGTTAAGGTCACTTTGATATTCCCAATCCAATCTGCTGAGCCCTGCTGGTTTCATATTCACTGTGGGACTGAGAGAGCAGGTCAAGCTCAGGGTGAATTAACGTCTGACTATGAAAATCCTGAGATGACCTAACACATTGTGAGTCTTTCCCTGCAGAAACAAACCATCAGTTGTTGTGTCCCACGTTCCTGGGCCTACTTAACCCTTCACACACCAGCTGCAGAACACACTAGACTAGACACTGACAGCCCAGTCATAAACTGACAGCATGCTGCACGTATCTGTCTAACTAGTAGCTATTTTCATAGTTCGGTCAAAGTCCGACTGGACAACAGCTGTGGCAGAACAAGCAGCCTCTGCCAGGAAAGATGGTGTGTGATTGTTGAACTGGCTAATGTAACTGCAACCTCCAGGATTTAAACACCATGCGAACCACACGCAGTCACAATGCATATTGCTGGAACATTGTCCATGTCTGCAGTTTGCAGTTCAACACTTACACAAACAGTGCTGAGAAAATATAAAATCAAATTTGTTCCCGGTGACTTTCGCCCTGTTTTGGGTGTGAAAGAGTCAAATCCAATGTTTGTGGAGTTACACCCATCATGTGATTGAAATTCTTCCAGAGGCTGCCCTTCTTAATTTTCAAATTTTTTTTTGGTAAATAGGTTGCAGCTGTCCCAGATCAGGCTGGATAAAGTTGCAGCAATACTCCCAGTTGGAAAATGTGCTTGTGCCCAGCTCATTTGTTCTACGCTTCAGCTGTTAAACCAAACAGCTGCAGCTGCAGGAAATGAGAGGATGATGCCAATGTGTGGACAAGAGGGGGCAGTGTTGGCAGCGATTCCAGTCAAATCATACACAAACTCAATCTCTCAGACTCAAGGAACTCAGCTGAGCGACCCTGTCAAAGTGAGAATCAGATGTAGGCAGGCAGGAGACTGGAAGAACATAGCAAGCCAGGCAGCACCAGGAGGTGCAGGTCCTGAAGAAGGGTTCCACCCGAAATGTTGACTTCTGCACCTCCTGATGCTGCCTGGTTTGCTACGTTCTTCCAGCTTGTCTACTTTGGATTCCAGCATCTCCAGTTTTTTTTTGTCTCTAAAGTGAGAATCAGCACAGTGGACTGATGGCAACTCCAAGACATAAAGAACATGATGAGAACTCTCATTTGAAACAGACTGAACATAAGGGTACATCCCCCAGTCCCCAGACAATGGGTATATTTTTGCTGAGGGTTGTGAGTATATAAAATCTGTCAGATGGTGAGCCACTGCCATCCTACCTACCCCCATCTCAGTTACGTAATGCAGGTTGAGGGTAAGGTTCCCACTAGCTCACTTATCCTTCATCCTATTCAGGCACTTAAAATGGCCAATGACTGGCAACTGATATCCCTCCTCCTGTTGCCACTGCCATAGTGCACAGGGCAGTGCCAGGCAGACAAGAGCAGTGAGGAGATGGAATACATCACTCAGGGAGAAGTGCTATGCACTTCACGGTGACTAACCCTCCCCCAGAAGATGCTGCAACCCATACATTGTGCCTCTAAAACCTGTAACAAGGCCATGTTTAGATTGTTGGCACAAGGTAATCTACACACTTGTAAGTGAGTGTGTGAGGTTGTATGTGTGTGAGGGTGTGTGTGAACAATTATGAATGTATAGGTGAAAGTGTGTATGTGTGTGCATGAATGTGTATGAGTGAATGAGCGAGTGAGTGAATGCATGTGAGTGAGTGAATATATGTGAGTGAGTGAATATGTGTGAGGGAGTAAGTGATTAAATGTGTGTGAGGGAGTGAATGTGTGTGTATGAGTGATTCAGGGTGTGTGTGAAGGAGTGAATGTGTGTGGGAGAGTGAATGTGTATGTATGAACAAGTGATTCAGGCTTTGTGTGAGCGAATGCGTGTGAGTCAGTGTGTTAGTGAGTGAAGTTAAAAATCACACAACACTAGGTTATAGTCCACCAAGTTTATTAGGAAGTACTAGCTTACGGAATGCTGCTCCTACATCAGGTGGTTATGGAATATATGGTCATAAAATACAGAATTTATAGCATATATTTACACTGTGATGTACTGAAATTATATTGTCTTTGTCAATATATAATTTCAGTTACATTCTGTGCTAGTTTTTTCTCATTTTCTATCTTACTTGTCTTTATAGCTCTTTTTGGGGTTTTCTGTTGACCTTTAAAGTTTTTCCAGTCTTCTAGTTTCACGCTGATCTTGGCTACTTTGTATGCCTTCTCTTTCAATTTGATAGCCTGCCTTATTTCCTTCGACACCCATGGCAGATTGCCCCTTTTCTTACAGTCCTTCCTTTTCACTGGAATGTACTTTTGTTGAGCGCTTTGAAAAATTGCTTTGAAAGTCCTCCACTGCTCGTCAACTGTCCCATCATAAAATCTTTGTTTCCAGTCTGTTTTAGCCAAGTCCTCCCTCATTCTATTGTAGTCCTCCTTGTTCAAGTACAGGACCCTGGTATTGGATTTTATCTTCACACTCTCCGTTTGTATTCTAAATTCAACCATATTGTGATCACTCCTTCCAAGAGGATACCTGACTGTGAGGTCATTAATTATTCCTGTATCATTACACAGGACCAGATTGAGGATAGCTTGCTCTCTCATCGTTTCCATTACATACTGCTTAAGAAAACTATCGCGGATATTCTCAATGAACTCCACCTCAAGGCTACCCTGACTGAGCTGGTTCAACCAATAGACATGCAGATTAAAATCCCCCATGATAGTTGCTATACCATTTTTACAGGCATTAGTTATTTCTTTATTTATTGCCTACCCCAATGTAATGTTGTTATTTGGTGGCCTATAGACTATGCCTATCAGGGACTTTTTATTCTTAGAATTTCTAATTTCCACCCAAATGGATTTAATCTTTTTCTCCATTGAACATATATAATCTCTCAGCACTGCACTGATGTCGTCCTTGAATATCAGAGCTACACCACCTCTCTTACTTTCCTGTCTGTCCTTCCAAATAGTCTGATACCCCTGGATATTTAACTCCCAGTTGTGACCATGTCTCTGTAATGGCTACGAAATCATATTCATTCACGATAATTGGTGCCGTTAACACATCGACCTCGTTATGAATGCTATAAGCGTTCAGGCAAAGTGTCGTTATGCTAATTTTCATACCCTCATTATTTCCACCATCTTGAATAATATTTCCTGAATTATCCTTCCTCTTTACTTCTTTCATAGTCTGCCTTGTACTTAAACCCTCCTGTACACATGCTAACCTGCTGCTTACCTTTTTATTTACTGTCATACTCTCTGCCGTTTTTCCTTTCCCTTCACCCACGACTCACAAGTTTAAAGTCCTACTGACCACCCTATTTATCCTTTTCGTTAGAACTCCGGTTCCAGATCAGTTCAGGTGGAGCCCATCCCATCGGGTACAGATCCCTCCTGTTCCAAAATGGATACCAATGCCCCATGAAATGGAACCCCTCTTTCCCATACCATTCCCTTAGCCACATGTTTGCTTCCCTAATTTTCTTATCCCTCAGCCAATTTGCATGTGGCTCGGACTGTAATCCGGAGATTATAATCCTTGAGGACCTATTCCCTAATTTCATTCCTAGTGCTTGGTAATCCCCAAACAGGTCCTCCATCCTCACCTTGCCTATGTTGTTTATCCCAATGTGGACCACAACAACTGGATCCTCCCCCTCCCGCTCTAATATCCTTTCAAGCCAGTCAGAGAGGTCCTGCACCCTGGCAACGGGTAGGCAACTCACCATGCAGAACTCCCGATCCAGCTTGCAAAGGATACTATCTATCCGCCAAATTATAGAATCCCCTCTACCACTTGTCTTTCTGCTCCCCCCTCTCGAATGGCCTTCTGCATCCTGGTGCTATGGTCAGCTGGCTCATCCTTCCCTCAGCCCTTTCCCTCATTCACACAGGGAGCAAGAATCTCATACCTGTTGGACAAAGTGAAGAGTTGAGGCTCCTCCGTTCTTGAACTCAGGATCCCCCTACCTGCCTCACTTGCAATGACACCCTATTGTCCCTGATCACTGACCTGAATTTGAATTACTTAATCCACCAGATGAGACTGCCTTCTGAAACAAAGTATCCAGGCAACTCTCCCCTTCCCGGAAGTGCCGCAGTGTGTGAAGCTCAGATTCTAGATTGTCAATTCTGAGTCAGAGTTTTTCCAGCAACCAACACTTGCTGCAGATGTGGTCACTTCAACTATTCTCTTCGCCTTCTACTTCACCTTAAATCTCTGCACCCAGTTACTGACCCCTCTACTAACAGAAAAAGTGCATTCCTGTCCACTCATTTGCCCTGAGATCGTCTTACACACCTTTATTTGGTATTCTGTCAACCTTTACTGCTTTATGGAACATAAACCCTGCCTTTCCAATCATAGTTCAGCTCCTGCAACCCAGGCAACGTCCTCATAAATCTCAGTTATCAATGGATAAAAGGCAATTAACAAAATAAATTAAATTTCTGCCTGAACAGCATTACTGTCAACTTGCAGAGATATTGGAAAAACCTTCTGAAGTTTTTTGAGGATATTACTTGTAGCAGAGAGAAAGGAGAACTGGTGGATGTAGTGTATTTGGATTTTCAGAAGGCTGTTAGTAAGGTCCCACATTGAGGGTTAGTAAACAAAATTATAGTGCATTGACTTGGGGAAAACATACATACATGGATTGAGGATTGGGAAACAGAGCCAGACAGTAAGAAGAAACAAATCATTCTTAGGATGGCAGACTGTTAATGGGTGGCTGACAGTTGCTGGTAATAATGCAAGGGTTAGTACTAGGGCCAAAGCTATTCATAATCTTTATAAATGATTTGGATGTGGAGATCAATTCTAACATTTCCAAATTTATTAAGAAGACCAAAGTGGGTGGAAATGTAAATTGTGATGAGGGTGCAAGAATACTACAAGGGGGCTTGAGCAGCTGAAATGAAGAGGCTAGAACATGATAGATGGAATAAAATGTGAATACGTGTGAGAAAAACAGAAAGGCTGGATATTTCTTAAATGGTTACCTTTTGGGTTGTGTGGGTTTCTGAAATAATAAGGGGCCTGTGTCCAGGAATCATTAAACATTAACAGGAAGGTGCAGCAAGCAGTTAGGAAGGGAAATGATATGGTGGTGTTCATTGGAAGAGGATTTGAGTACAGGCAGCAAGGCTTGCAACAGTTATTGTAAAACTTTGATGAGACTGCATCTGGAGTATTGGTCTATAAAGTCCCATTCCTGTCAGAACAGCTTTGACTGAGGGTAATCTTCTTTCAGGTTATCCTCTTTCCTGTTGGAGATTTTTCTGACCAGAATTCTGAACTGGTCCTGTCCTGAATACATTCATTGGTGATAACTGGGGAGTATTCTATTCGGTGCTAGAGCAACAACGCAGGCAAAGACACACTCCCTCTTATGAGAGTTGGTGCTCTTTTTCAGGAATTAAAGAAACTAAAGGAACTTTGACAGGGATAGGGACTGAGAAATGGTGAGTGAGAGGGTAGGGAAGAAGGTGGTTAGGCACCAGGTGGGTGAGAGATTTAGGGAGACAGGTAGGTGATGGGGTTAGGGAGTCAGGTGGATGAGGGTGGGAGGGAATAGGGTGAGTGAGGGAGGTCGGGAGCCAGATGGATGAGGATGGAAGAAGGTCAGATGAATGATGAGGTTAAGGCATCAGGTGGGTGAAGATGGTAGGGAACTGAGTGGGTGAGGGTTGTAGGGAGCCAAGTGGGTAAAGGTGGTCAGGAACCAGGTGGGTTGGGGCAGTAGCATGTCAGATATGAAAGATGGACATGATGCCAAATAGGTTAGAGATTTTGGTGCCAGGCTGAAGAGTGGGTTGGGTCCCATGTATGTGAGGGGTTAGGAATACCAGGTACGTGGATGATTGCTGAGAATAGGTTTGTGTGAGTGGGTCTTATGTCCCCAGCAGTGTTGGGTCAGATCTGGATTGAAGTTGAGTTGAGTCGAGTCAAGGGTGGTGAGGATGCTGCTTGTTGGGGTTTGTCATTGGGGAGTCAGTGGTGAGTTGGGGAACGAATCTAATAGTCATCCAAGAGTACAATAAGTATTAAATCCTCTTTCCTGGGTAACTATTAAACTTAACACCATTTGGAACTCTGCAAAATCTTCAATTCATGGACTTCCTGGAAGGGTTCTAGATGTAGGATGATTGTCCATTGAAACCTTCAATTTCCCAAGTAATTCCAATGAAATCACGAATTCCGCATGCTCCAACACACAACTCCAGTCTACAACAACTCTCTGGCCATTGGAATATCTGGGCTATTGTACAGATTTGGTATCCTTATCTGACAAAGAATATACTCGCTATATAGAGAGTGCAATGGAGGTTCACCAGACTGATTCCTGAAATAGTGCAGTTGCCTTATCAAGAAACTGGCTCTGCATTCCCTAGAGTTTTGAAGAACTAGGATTAATCCGATTGAAACTTACACAATTCTCACAGCGTGTGACAGGATTGCTGTGTAGAGAATGTTGACCCTAGCTGATGACACTTAACTAGTTTTAGAATAAGAGCAAACCATTTAGAAGAGAGATGAGGAGGAATTCCTTTGCTCAGAGGCAAGTGAGTCTTCGGAATTCTCCAGCCAGGGACTGTGGAAGCTCAATTACTGCGAATGTTCAAGACAAAAATTGATAGGTTTCTGGAGACGAATCACACCAAGTGAAATGGAGCAAGTGGCATTAACGTAGATAGGTGATCAGCCATGGTCTCAGAGAGTATTTGGCTGGTATTTGGAGTATTTGGAGGTTCAATTGGCTGAACAGTCTACTCCTGTTCCTGGATTCATTCCTTTCAGGAAGTCCTGATGAAAGTGACGATTTAGGTTTAAGTAAATTCAAATTTCCCCGAATTGTCAGTTCCTGAATCGTACATTGTGTAGGAGCAGCCCTTTTATCACAAAAGATCAAATTCTGTGTTTATGAAATAAAAAGAATCAAGGAATCACAGAGAAAAGAGAAAGTATTCAAAATACTCAGTATCTATAGAGAAAGAAACAGAATCAATGTTTCAGGTTGATAATTATTTCTTAGACAGGGAAAACTCCAGGATATCAAATGTTAGAAACAACTGAAGGGTAGTGTAAGGTGGGTAAAAGAACAAAAGGGAACCTTTGTGAAAAGGTAAAGATGGGATAGATGAAATGATGGTGCAGCCTAAAAGGAGTGATAACAGGACAAATAAATAAACAAAAAAAAAGTATTTGATACCACACCTTAAGTGCTGTAAGCTAAAGGAAGGTAGGATTAGAAAGGGCATCTGGGTCAGTATGGACAAGATGACTGAATGGCCCCTTCTGTGCTGTATCATTTCTATGGTTTCTAAAAGATGTGCCTGGAAGAGGTGCAAACAGCAGGATGTTGAATGACTAGCATCCTCAAGGATGAGGGAGACAAATGGTTGTCAAAATAGAAAACTTGAATTCAAAAAAGACACAAAGGGCAATTTTTTTTACACAGAGGAAGTGATGGATGTGAGTTCAGTTACAATCTTTAAAAGACATTTGGATAAATACATGAATAAGAAACCTTTGGAGGGATATGGGCCAAGCAGAGGCAGATGGGAATAGTTTAATTTGGATTATGTTCAGCATGGACTGTTGGACTGGAGGGTTTGTTTCCATGTTCTATGACTCAGCAAAAATAGAGGCAGGGATTGCAGTCTGAAATTGTAGAATTCAATATTGAGTCCTATGGGATCTTGTGATACTGAATATTAGAGCCAGAGTTTCGCGCTCAACATAGGAATAGGTTTCTGCTCATGGTAGTTGTTTGGATGTGAATGCAATTATTGTTCCATATTCTCTGATGTCTACTTCTAGCCCTCTCTCCAAAAGATTAACTTCCAGCATCGTTCCTCAGGTCATAGGCAAGGTGCAGTTTTTGCTGTCACATTAGTCAGAGAGCCTCAAATAAATGTAGATGGCCCTTCTGGCAGACATGTGGTATACCTTTCCTTAGGAGCTCCATCAATGCTTTGCCAGAAAAATTAGTAATGTTTGGTATTAAGAAGTTGAAGAGTCCAAGGTATCTCTGTAGGTCTTGTTTGTGGGTTAGGCCTTTGTCTGACATTTTCAACTTTACCTGGATTGGGAAAGATTCCTCAATATGAATAAATAAAATCAACAAAATTGTACTGATACACATTCACATGACATTTTCTGCTCTTAAAAACATTCCGTCTCTATGCTGCTGGATCACATCATATCTGACAAATAAGCCAAGAGGTAGTTTCTGGAAGCAATATCTTCAAATAATGTTTTGTTCAAAAGGTAGTGATTCCTGAGATTCCTGGCTCTATTTGCCAACCAATTTCCATGGTTGGCATCCAGCTTGGAGAATATTTTGGCTCCCGTGAGAATTGACATTCCATTCCTGTAGTGTTGGAGTCTCATGTGAGGTCTTTTAAAGAAGAAGTTTAGACATCTCAGATCGAGACATACCCTGATTGCACTATACTCTTTAGTACAGACAAAACTGAACTGAACGCCAATCTGTGTGGTGATTCCCATGTCAGATGAGGACATTGCACTCTGTCATCCAGTTTACACTTAAGCTTGTTTTGAATGTGAATGCTGCACCTTCTGGGAAAGTCAACTGACCTAACTGCACCTCGTCTGAGATGCAAAGTAGCATCACTTTTAAAACCTCCTATGGTATTATACCTGTCTGGATATAATTATTATAATCCTGGACTGACTCAATATGAGTATGTTTGGTTTCTTCTGTTGTCATGGGTACATTGGTGATCTCATGGAGAGTCATAATATCGAGGCCCATGCCCACACTAGTCCTACCAGTGCTGGCCCTCTCATGTCCACCAAGTAAAATAATTGTGGTTTCTATGCCAAGTTGCCATAGCTGCATTGCATTCTTAGACTGTCAGTGCAAAGGATTGGCATCCCAATGTTTGTAAGGTTTATATTTGAGAATTATCTCAAAAAAGCTGGGAGATTTTGAACTATTTGAACATTCTCTGGATTTTATCATGTGATTTCTTGCAAATGAAGCCACTATTTTAATATGTGCCATTTACTGGAAATTAATCGACTTTGGAGAAACAGCCAAGCGAAGCTTTCAAGGAGCTAAGAGATGCACTTTATTACTTTAAACACCGGAAAATCCTGGCTTTGAGAGGTCCAAGGCCGCTATTCATTAGTTGCCAAGAAATCTTTTCTGGATTTACATTCTGCCTTTACGGATACAGAAACCTGTGTAGGAAGGCACTTCTGAAGCTGTGAGTCTCTCTCCTGAGATTCTGTTTCTTAGTAGAAGTCCCAGAATGTTGATAAACTTTCCAAATAACCATATTTCTGTCAACATGGTAAAACCTGAAGTCATGAACTGTAACCAATTTTCAGGCATTCGAATACAAACTGGTTGGAATTATAACTGGAAATCGAGCTTGGCAATCAGCAATTCCGCTTCATCAATAGGAAAACGTGAATATGAGAAGTCATCAGATTCCATCCTTTACTCCAAGTCCCTTGGCCCACAGGGGTTTTCTTTTCGTCCGTCGCCTTATTTTAAAGAACCAGCAACTCTGCAGACATTGTTTTATTGTGATGTCTGAATGTGTTTGTGTTTGGATTAAGGGGATTCATTTACCTTTGGATCATCCTTTAAGTGTTCACTTGAGTTTGCCAGTGCTTTTAAAATAAGTTTTGTTTATAACTAACAGATTATTTTGACTTCATTGAAGGAGCCATGGTTGACACTTTGTTTATTCTTGATAGTGTAACAAAAGAGAAGAAACCAATCATTTTGGTGATTGGTAAACAACTCTGGGGCTTGATAATCAGTACATTCCTCCTATACCAGTTGTATCAGCAATGTAGATTCCCAATGGCCAGTCAAATGTGAAGTAGACTTTGGGAAGATCAGGTTTGAATCAGCTGACTGCCTAAACAAAATCTGACTTTCCTCTGTCACCTGAACAGTGGGACATCTTGATTGATGTATCTACCCTTGACCTTTAACCTAGTTCCTTTTTGTTCTGTTCTTTTTAAATAGAGAAATATTTTTTTAAAAAGACCTCCACATCATCACTGATTTGTGTTACCAAAATGTATCACAAATGAGGCACATTAATTATTTTTGCATGAGGTTATCTTGTAGTTTAATGACCAGCTAAATAAAAATATACAGTACACTATATTCTCCAGGTACAGTCTGTGCCTGGAGCGCTACAATTCAAAGAGATTGTAACCTTTGGCCATTTGACAATATCCGTTTGACCTGTGCATCCACCAATATCATTTATTGTATCCGTTACTCCCGATGCGGTCTCCTCCACATTTGGAAGACTGGACGCCTCCTAGCAGAGCACTTCAGGGAACATCTCCGGGACACGTGCACCAATCAACCCCACCACCCTGTGGCCCAACATTTCAACTCCCCTTCCCACTCTGCCAAGGACATGCAGGTTCTGGGCCTCCTCCACCGCCACTCCCTTACCACCCGACACCTGGAGGAAGAACACCTCATCTTCCGCCTCAGAACACTTCAACCCCAGGGCATCAATGTGGATTTCACCAGTTTCCTCATTTCCCCTTCCCCCACCTCATCCCAGCTCCAAACTTCCAGCTCAGCACCTCCCTCATGACCTGTCCTACCGACCTATCTTCCTTTCCACCTATCCACTCCACCCTCCTCTCTGACCTATCACCTCCCTCCCCACCCCCATTCACCTATTGTGTACTCTATGCTACTTTCTCCCCACCCTCACTCTCATTTATCTCTCCACTCTGTAGGCAACCTGCCTCTATTCCTGATGAAGGGCTTTTGCCCGAAACATCGATTTTCCTGTTCCTCGGATGCTGCCTGACCTGCTGTGCTTTTCTAGCACCACTCTAACCTAGACTCTGGTTTGCAGCATCTGCAGTCCTTGTTTTTACCTCATTTATGTGTTAATCTATTAAAGGGACATTACCACAAAGGTGATAACACAACATTGACTGCCACAGCCCACACTCACTTTCCTAGCTCCCATTCACTGCCCTAGCTCACATTCACTGTCTCAGCTCAGAACTGTTATGACACACCTCTGGAGGAGAATGGGATTTGAACCTGGGCCTTTAGATCCAGACATAGAAACACCACTGCTGCAGCACACACACCGACCCGGCCCACACTCACCAACCTGGCCCTTGCTCACCGCCCCGGCCCACACTCACTGTCCCAACCCACCCTCACCGCCAGGGCCCACACTCACTGCCCCGGTCCACATTCACCGCCAGGGCCCACAAACACCACCCTAGCCCACAAACACCACCCTAGCCCACACTCACTGCCAGGGCCCACATTCACCACCCCGGCCCACACTCACCGACCCAGCCCACACTCACCGACCCAGCCCACACTCACTTCCCCGACCCACACTCACTTCCCCAGCCCACACTTACTTCCCCGGCCCACACTCACCGCCCCGGCCCACACACACTGCCCTGGCCCACACTCACTGCACTGGCCCACACTCACTGTCACGGCCCACGCTCACTGTCACGGCCCACGCTCACCGTCAGGGCCCACACTCTCTGCCTTGGCCCACACTCACTGTCACAGCCCACGCTCACCGTTAGGGCCCACACTCACTGCCTTGGCCCACACTCACTGTCATGGCCCACGCTCACCACCCCAGGCCCACGCTCATTTCCCCGGCCCTCGCTCACTTCCCCGGCCCACACTCACTGCCCCAGGCCACACTCATCGCCCCGGGCCATACTCACCACCCCAGCCAACACTCACTTCCCCGGCAAATGCTCACTTCCCCGGCCCACACTCACCGCCCCAGGCCACACTCACCGCCGCGATCCACACTCACTTCCCAGCCCATGCTCACTTCCCCGGCCCACACTCACCGCCCCAGCTCACACTCACTTCCCCGACCCACACTCATTTCCCAGCCCACACTCAACGCCCCAGCCCACACTCACTTCCCTGGCCCACATTCACCGCCCTGGCCCACACTCACCGCCCTGGCCCACGCTCACTTTCCCGGCCCACACTCACTATCCCGGCCCACATTCTCTATCCCGGCCCAGACTCACTACCCCTGCCCAGACTCACTTCCCCGGCCACAATCACTGCCCTGGCCTACACTCACTGTCATGGCCCACACTCAGCGCCAGGGTCCACACTCACTGCCCCGGCCCATACTCACTGCCCCGGCCCACACTCACTGTCACGGCCCATGCTCACCGCCAGGGCACACACTCACTGTCCCGGCCCACACTCACTGCCACAGCCCACACTCACTGCCACGGCCCACACACACAACCATGGCCAACACTCACTGCCCCAGCCAACCCTCACTCACAGGGTCCATACTCACTATCCTGCTCAAGACTCACTCCTGCGGTCCGCACTTACTGTCCCTTCCCAGACTCACTATCCCGGCCCACATTCTCTATCCCGGCCCATACTCATTATCCTGCCCCAGACTCACTCCTGCGGCCCACACTCACTGTCCCATCCCACATTCACTATCCCGGCCCACATTCTCTATCCCACCCCAGACTCACTATCCCGGCCCAGACTCACTATCCCGGCCCACACTCACTGTCCCGGCCCACACTCAGTATCCTGGTCCAGACTCAATCCCACGGCCCACACTCAATGTCCCAGCCCGCACTCACTGCCCCGGCCCGCATTCACCGCTCCGGCCCAGACTCACTTCCCTGGCCCACGCTCACTATCCCGGCCCACATTCTCTATCCCGGCCCACATTCTCTATCCCGGCCCATACTCACTCCTGCGGCCCACACTCACTGTCCCATCCCACACTCACTATCCTGGCCCACATTCTCTATCCCACCCCAGACTCACTATCACGGCCCAGACTCACTTCCCTGACCCACACTCACTGTCCCGTCCCACGCACACTATCCCGGCCCACACTCACTGTCCCGTCCTACACTCACTATCCCGGCCCACATTCTCTATCCCAGCCCAGACTCACTACCCCAGCCCAGACTCACTCCTGCGGCCCACACTCATTGTCCCGGCCCACACTCACTATCCCGGCCTACACTCACTATCCCGGCCCACACTCACTGCCCCGGCCCACACACACTGTCCCGGCCTACACTCACTATCCCGGCCTACACTCACTATCCCGGCCCACACTCACTATCCCGGCCCAGACTCACTTCCTTGGCCCACACTCACTGTCCCGGCCCACACTCACTGTCCCGGCCCACACTCACTATCCCGGCCCACACTCACTTTCCCGGCCCACACTCACTTTCCCGGCCCACACTCACTTTCCCGGCCCAGACTCACTCCCACGGCCCACACTCACTGTCCCAGCCCGCACTCACTGCCCCGGCCCGCATTCACCACCCCGGCCCACACTCACTGTCCTGGCCCACACTCATTGTCCCGACCCACACTCACTGTCCCGGCCCAGACTCACTCCCATGGCCCAGACTCACTGCCCCGGCCCACACTCACTATCCCGGCCCACACTCACTATCCCG
>NC_057722.1:58462411-58487124 GCF_004010195.1 Chiloscyllium plagiosum
ACCCAGCCCGCACTCACCGCCCCGGCCCGCATTCACCACCCTGGCCCACACTCACCGCCCCGGCCCACACTCACCACCCCGGCCCGCATTCACCACCCCAGCCCGCACTCACCACCCCGGCCCACACTCACCACCCCGGCCCACACTCACCGCCCCGGCCCACACTCACTGCCCCGGCCCACGCTCACTGTCCCGGCCCACGCTCACTGCCCCGGTCCACACTCACTGCCCCGGTTCACACTCACTGTCCCAGATCAGACCTGGGGAAAGCCAATTGGATAAAACACTGGAAGTTTCAGGGAATCTTTACAAACTGATAGAGGGGCTAACAAGACAGAAGACAGGAGAATGGGAACTAGGTCATTACTAGGCAACATAAATATTGCTAATATTATGGCAAACAAATTCATTGGATAATCTGACAGTTAAACCATTCAAACTGAACCTGTAAAATTACTAGAAGCTAAATTTTAAGATGAGCCACCACATAGCAGTAACTGGTGATTAAAAGGTTTATCTTAATATTATGCAGTTATCCAGATACGTAATTACAGTCACTGAGGTAAACAGATACTTTAACATATAATTACGGCTTGATAATCAGACACTGTGTCAACAGAGAAATATTTCAAATATAATTTTCTATTAAATGGGGTATGTCAGTGCTCAAGAAGTGAAAACTTTCCATTCTGTAGCACACTGTACCCATCCCAGGACCAGCACAGCATGAGGTTAATACACATTAAATTGCCTCGTATACTGTCTCTACCAAACACTCTCAGGACAGGTACAGAATGGAGTTAGACACACAGCAAATCCCCCTCCACGTTGTCATCATCAAACATGCCCAGGACAGGTAGATACATAGTAAATCTCTCCCCATACTGTGCCCATCAAATAATGCCAGGACAGGTACAGAAACAGAGAAACTAGGAGAAGCAGCAAGCCATTGGTACTTTGAGCCTGTTCCACCATTTAATATGAACAAGGTTAGTTCTCTATCTCACTCCATCTAGTCTGTCCAGCTCTGTTAGCATTTGTTTCAATCAGATCTCTGTAAACACTAGTGCACATGGGTGCAGTCAACCCAGTGTTCCACATAGAACAGTCCTGCCATTCACAGTATCAGACTAGTGAACTTCTGTGGCACACTCTTTATAAGAAGTACATCCTTCCTTAGATGTGATGTGGAGATGCTGGTGTTGGACTGGGGTGTACAAAGTTAAAAATCACGCAACACAATACTTGGGAAGCACTAGCTTTCGGAGCGCTGCTCCTTCAACCACCTGATGAAGGAGCAGCACTTCGAGAGCTAGTGCTTCCAAATAAACCTGCTGGACTATAACCTGGTGTTGTGTGATGTTTAACTTTGTACTTCCTGAGATAGAGTGAACAAAATCAAAATTGCATGCAATACTCCAGATGTAGTCTTACCAGGGCCTTGTATAACTGCAGTAAGACATCCTTAATTCTGAACTCAAATCCTCTTGCAACAAATGTCAACAATTTGTCTTGGTCATTGCTTGCTGCACCTCTATGTCAATTTTCATTGACTGGACCCTTTCTACATCTACATTTCCCAATGTATTACCATTTAAATAATACTCTGACTTTCTGTTTTTCACAGTGAAGTTTATCATTTCACATTTAGCCACATTGTAATGCACTTGCCATGTGCTTGCCCATTCACTCAATTTGTCTAAATCACCTTGACACCGTTTTACATCCTCCACATAAGTCATAACCCTGGTCAGTTTTGTGTCAGCAACAAAATATTGCATTTAGTTGCCTCAAAGAACAAAGGCCACAGAACAGTACAGCTCAGAAAAAGGCCCATCAGCCCACCAAGCTTGTGCCAACAGATCATGTCTTTCAAAACTAAAAGCCTTTCCCTCTTCATGGTCCATAACCCTCTATTCCCTGCCTATTTATGTATCTACCAAATTTCGTCTTAAACCTTGCTATTGTATCCACCTCCACCAGCTGCTGTGGCTCCTATTCCAGGCACTTACCACCCTCTGTTTAAAAAAAACACCTCACACATCTTTTTTACCTCAAACCTATGTCCCAAAGTAATTGACATTGCTACCCTAGGAAAGAAACTCTGACCATCCATTCTATCCATGACTCTCAATTTTGTAAACTTCAATCAGCTGGTCCCTCATCCCTCAACATTCAAGTGAAAACAAACCAAGTTCTGTAAGCTTTCCTCATAGCTTGTACTCTCTGAATCAGGCAACATCCTGATAAGCCATTTCTGTACCATCTACAAAGCCTCCACATCCTTCTGGCAGTATGGCAACCAGAACTGTACACAATTTTCCAAATGTGGCCTAACAAAAGTTCTATACAGTTGCAACATGACTTGACAATTTTTATACCGATGAAGGCAAGCATGCCAAATGACTTCTTGACCACCTTGTCCACTTGTGCTGTCACTTTCAGGGAACAGTGGACCGGTAAGCCCAGATCCCTCTGTATGTTAATACTTCTAAGGATTCTGCCATTTATTGTATATTTCCCTCTTGCATTAGACCTTCCAGAATGCATCACCTCACATTTGTCTGGATTAAATTCTATCTGCCGTTCTTCTGCCCAAGTCTCCAGCCTATCTAAACCCTACTGTATCTTCTGGCAACCAGCCTCACTATCTTTGTGTTATTTGCAAACTTACTAATAAGACTACTTACATTCTCCTCCAAATCATTCGCATATATTGCAAATAACAGGGGACCCAGCACTGATGCCTGCAGGACACCACTGGTCACAGATGTCCAGTTAGAAAAATACCCTTCCACAGCTACCCTCTGTCTTCTATGACAAAGCCAGTTCTGTATCCATCTTACAAGCTCACTGCAGATCCCATGTGACTTCACCTTCTGTATCAGCCGACCATGAAGGACATTGTCAAAGGCCTTGTTACAGTCCATGTAAACAACATCCACTGCCCTGCCTGCATCAGTCATCTTTGTCATTTCCTCAAAAAGAATCAATCAATGATCTCACCCACTCAAAGCCATGCTGCCTGTCGCTAATACATCCATTCTTTTCCCAATGTGAGTAAACTCTGTCCCTGAGAATCTTCCCCAATAATTTCCCTACCACTGGCGTATGGCTCACTGGGCTATAATTTCCCAGATTAACCCTGTTACTCTTCTTAAACAAAGGAACAGCATTAGTTATTCTCCAGAACTCTAGGACCTCACTTGTGTGCTTAAAGAGGATACAAAAATTCCATGCAAGGCCCCAGAAACTTGCTCCCTTGTCACTTCAGTATTCTGCAATAGATCCCAACAGGTTCTGTGAACTTGTCTAACTTCATGCTTTTCAAAAAACCCACAACTACCTCCTTATATCAACATGCCCTAGAATATCAACATTACCCTCCTGAAACCCATCACTCACCATGTCCTTCTCCTTGGTGAATACCAATGCAAAATATTCTTTCAGAATTTCACCCATTTCCTCAGGCTCCACGCATAAAGTTTCTCCTTTGACCTTGAGTGGACTTATACTTTCCTTAGCTACCTTCTCGCTCCTTAATCCTGTTTGCCAAGTTCACTTAATGGCCCCTTTTAGTCCTCCAAACTCATTATTTATGTTCTCCCCTGCTATTGTTGTATTCTTCAAGAAACTCAATGTCATTTACATATATCTTGCAAAGCTGGGACGCAAGTTCTGATCATTATAGTACATCACTCATCATAGCCTTCCACCTGGAAAAAAGACCCATTTGTTTCCTTTCTCTGTCACCTGTGTGTCAACCAATTCTCAATCCATGCTGATATGTGGCAATGCATACCCATGTGCTTTAACTTTGTCTAATTAGCTCTTATGAGGGACCTTATTAAAAAGCTTCTAAATATCCAAATATACTACATCTACTGGTTCTCCCTCTATCTACTATTTGCAGCCTCAAACAATTCTAGGAGATATCTTAAGCATGATTTTCCTTTCATAAATGCAAGCTGGCTTTGTTCAATCCTGTTAATGCTTTGCAATTGTTCTGTAATTATATATGATATGGTAGACTTTAGCATTTCCCCCCCAACTGATATTAGGCTAAATGGTCTCTAATTCTCTGTTTTCCTCAACCTCCCTTTTTAAATAGTGATCAGGTTGGATACAGCATATAGAAACCTCTACACTATCCTCATTAAACTCTCCAGGACAGGTACAGCAGAGGGTTAGATACAGAGTAAAGCTCCTTCTATATTGTGTCTAACAAACAGTTATGGCAGGCGTAAGATGGAGTTAGATAGAGCATAAAAATTCCTCTACACTGTCCCCAACAAATATTCCCATATAGGATGGGACATATGTCGCACTGGGTTTGATATTTTAAAGCCTCATTGGGGTAGCACACTGGAAATCAGAGTGATAATAGAAGTTGATTATCTTTTAAATTATGCAGATTCCTTAATTTACCTGACTTTCAAACCCAGGTTGACATCAAGCACCATATAACTTCCTGCGTTTTACAAGAATCACTATTTATAACAAATACATATACTCTAGCTACAAGTAAACAATTATAAGCCTTCAGCATATAATTTCACAAGTTAAATTTAAAGCTCTTATAAATTTGCCTGCTACACATATGCACACAGACAGGAAAAGGCAGTTGGCCTTTGTCATCAATAACTAGTCACTATTCCTTAGACCAATCAGGTACTCAATACCAGCTGAATCTTCATTTATACACAGTCCTTTGGCTTCAGCTTGTCAGAAAACCTTCTTCCTCTTTGATGAAATGATCAGGAAGGTTGATGAGGGCAGGGCAGTAGACATAGTCAATATGGATTTCAGTAAGACCTTTGGTAAGTTTCCACATGGTAGGCTGCTCTGGAAGGTTAGATCGCATAGAATCCATGGTGAGCTGGCAAATTGGATTAAATTTGGCTTGACGGTAGGAAGCAGAGGGTAATAGTGGAGGAATGCTTGTTGGATTGGAGGCCTGTGACTAGTGGAGTGCCTCAGGGTCGGTGCTGGGTCCATTACTGTTTGTTATCTATATCAATGATTTGGATGAGAATGTATAAGGCATGATTAATACCTTTGCTGATGACACTAAAATAGACGGTATCATGGACAGTGAGGAAGGTTATCAAAAATTTCAGCTGGACCTTGATCAGCTGGGGAAATGGGCTGAGAAATGGCAAATTGAATTTAATATAGATAAGTGTGAGGTCTTGCATTTTAGCAAGTCAACTCAAGGTTGAAGTGCCATAGTGAATGGTAGGGCCTTAGGTAGCTTAGTGTAACAAAGGGACCTTGGAGTTCAGGTTTACAGCTCTCTGAAAGTGGAGTCAGGTTGACAGGACAGTGAAGAAGGTTTTCGGCACACTGGCCTTCATCAATCAGGGCATTGAGTATAGAAGTTGGGAAGTTATGTTGTAGTTAAACAAAACATTGGTGAGGCTGCACTTTGAGTGTTGTGTCCAGTTTTGGTCACCTACCATAGAAAGGATGTTGAGGAGAAAGTGAGGTCTGCAGATGCTGGAGATCAGAGCTGAAAATGTGTTGCTGGAAACGTGCAGCAGGTCAGGCAGCATCCAGGGAACAGGAGAATCGACGTTTCAGGCATAAGCCCTTCTTCAGGAATGATTCCTGAAGAAGGGCTTATGCCCGAAACGTCGATTCTCCTGTTCCCTGGATGCTGCCTGACCTGCTGCGCTTTTCCAGCAACACATTTTCAGCATAGAAAGGATGTTATTAAACTGGAAAGCGTGTCGAAGAAAGTTACAAGGATGTTGCCTGGACTTGATTGTCTGAGTTATAGGGAGAGTTTGGACTAGCTAGGACATTTTTCTTTAGAGTATATGAGACTGGTGGGGGACCCATTAGAGGTATATTAGATCATGAGAGGCATGGATAGGGTGAATGCACTTAGTATTTTTCCCAGGGTTGGGAAATCGAGGACCAGAGAGCATCAGTTGAAGGTTAGAGGGCAAAGAATAAAAGGGAACCTGAGGGGTAACTTTTTCACACAGAGTGTGGTACGCATATGGAATGAGCTACCAGTGGAAATGGTTGAAGTTGGTACATTATCAACATTTAAAAGACATTTGAACATATACATGGATAGGAGAGAATTGGAAGGATATGGGCCAAGTGTAGGGAAATGGGATTAATGTGGATGGACATTTTTGTCGGTATAAACCAGTTTGGCCAAAAGGCCAGCCTCTGTGCTGTAAGACTCTATGACTCTACAGCTTGAACCAACAGCTATATAACAGCATTGCACCAACAATGAGTGTAAAGAAACCACACAACAATCCTTGTTATTAAAACAGTTATTTTCCCATTTAAGTCCGCAATCAATAAATACATAAAATTTTAAAAATGTAGTCAAACAATCTTCATCATACAGAGTGAAGTTCCCTCTACGCTGTCTCCATAAACACTTCTAGGACAGTTATATCATGGCCTTGGATACAGAATAAAGCTCACCTACACCGTCCCCATAAACATTCCCAGGATAAATAAAACACAAGATTACATACAGGTTGAAGATTCCTCTGCCCCATCAACCATTCCCAGGATAGGTCCAGCACAGGATTAGATACAGGATATCTAATGGAACATCTTTCCCTATTCCACCTATGTTTCTGGTTCGTACACTGATGATGGCAATTACATCCTCCCCTTCACATTCCAGTTGCGAGGAGATTCCCTACTTTGTAAGACCGGAGCAGTGCACTACATTGAGAACTCTCGATCATCACTGCACAGAACAGCTTCAGTGCCCTGACTGAATGTCCCCTATCAAGGCTACAGTTCTTGTCATTTTCTTACTTGAATGGCATTCAGTATCATGGTGCTATGGCTAGTTTGCTCAGCTACACACAAATGATACATTGAAACTAGCAATACCCTCTTCTGCAGAACTGAACTGGGTTCTGAAGAGGAACATATCATATGCTAACAGTTTATCGCCCCACAGACTTGCTGAGAGATGCTGAGTTTCTTCAGAATTTTTTCATTGGTGCTACTTCCAGGTCAAGAGTTGACATGGAGTGTGACCAGTATAGCTTATTATGCAGATTTTATAATTGCTCCACTTACAACTTATACAACCTCTTGAAAGTTCTCATCAAATATTTTCATAAACAATTACAGATGACCCAAACATTTCTAAGAAATTAAAACGTTTCCCTATTGCCTCTGGAACAAGATTTCATAACAAGAGGCATAATTTTCTGCATAAAGCTTTATACATATCATAATATCTTATCTTGTCCTCCTGAGCTATGAATAAACCATTTCATCCTACCCAATCTTTCTTCATAATTAACATATTCCAAACCATATTTTCATAAATCTCAGTAGTCTCACTAGAATGATCACATCTTTCCTGCAATATAGTGACCTGAATTCCAAATACACTGTTTTATGTACTTGCAGCATTGCCATTTTGTTCTTTTATTCTATGGCTCAATTAATAAAGGAAAGTATTCCATATGTTTTCTGAACTACCTTGTCTATTTGTCCAGCAATATTCAGGGATCTGCACTTCACAGCCTCTCTCCTCAATGTTTACCTGCTCCAAATACATTAACTTATACTTCTCTGATTGAATTCCATTACATTTCTATACAGCTGGTCAATCATTGACATCTTCCTTTGACTTATTTGCAGGAGCCTATAGTAGTCTATAGCTATAATCTATAGCTGCACCCTTACAGTCAACTATGCTGAATTTCCTGCCATTTAGAAACGTTTTAATTATGTCCTCAACTTTCAAATCTAAATCATTGATACATATGTTACATGCAGCAAGGAGACCAGTGGAGCACTAATGAACACAGCCTTCTAATCATAAAATTCTCGATTACCAGCTCTTCCTTCCAGCCACTGAGCCAATGTTAGATTCAATCTGCCGATTACCATTTAATTTTCTGGAAACAAACCATCACAATGTAATGTCTTTGCCCCATCTGAGTGCAATAGGTTCATATCCTTGCAGTCTTATTGCTTAGCGCGTACAAAACCTTTGACTGTCTTTTCAAAGACATTAACTATCCTTCTCTCGGGAGTTTTTAATTGGAACAGATCAGCTTTTGAACCAAATAAATTGGCTTGCAGATCAAGAAAGCCCTGGAACGTATGAGGTTTTATTGTTTCTCCAACCATCTGTTTAATTTGCCCAAGGTAACGTCCACTGATAATTCTGTTCCTCTCAACATTCTCTTTCATCTGATCAAAACCAAATTAATCATTTTAATTGCAATAATCCTCTTATTTCTTTACTTGTTTGCAAATAACCCTGATGCTTACAAAGCCTCAAAATATGCTTCAAATAATTGTATATATTTTGAATTAGTACTCAATGGGAAGCTAATTAATTACAATTCATGCGCCATTCTGTTGCACATGGGGTGTGGTTGTAACTGCTTGAAGCATGTCGAAGCATGAATTCAATATTGTTACCTCTAGATGATGCACTTTATACTCAGAGGAAGAGGCTGCTGCTATTATGGAGGACAGGATCTCAGATCCAGGGAAGTTAAATACATAATGAAAGCTAATGGTAGAGAGGTGCTGTAAGAGAACTGAGGCAATCAAGACAAGCACATCTAAGAAAAGCTAGCAGCAGAGAGGAAAGTTTTAATAAAAATACTATGAAAGCTTTTAGAAACCAAAATTTATCAACCTCAAATTTGAATGTATACCAGAGGAAGTCAAGGTCAAATTTCACAAATTAATTCCTTCAGGACAGCTAGGAATGGGCAATAAATATTGTCCTAGCTGATCTGTGCCCATAGCAAAAATAAGTTATTTTGAACTAAATATTTCAAGGTAATGGAAAGGTCAGCCTTTGCGGAATGGATATCTCACAATCTGAGAGTATTAAAGATTCAGGACAGTTGTTTTCTAAAGCTTGCATGTGAGCAAGATTGATAATGTTAAAAACAAAACTCTGCAGTGGCTGGAAACCTGAGATTAAAAAAAAATAAAATGCTGGAAACACTCTGCAGGATCTGTGAAGACAGAGAAAAACAAAGTTGTTTTGCATGTTTTGATGAAAGGTCAATGACCTGAAATGTTAACTTGTTTTTTCTCTCTCGTCACAGATCCTGCCAGACATTCCCAGATATTCTGGTGAACTACTTTGCGGCAAGAAGCCATTGAGCCAGAGGGGAATGGATTATGAACATGGAAAAATGCAATCAACTTGGATATTAGCAGATTAAATAGAACAAGCCTCTAGCAAGGTTTGCAATTCAAAGAGTTTCTCTTTGTTCCAGCCTCTGGTTGATGTGGATTTGATTCCTCTGAAGCCATTGATGATCTCACTGAGCACCCTGAGAAACAGCCACTGAGATATCTTGTTACAAATTGGGAATCAGCACCATCTTGATTCAAAGCTGGTAATCCAATGGTTCATTGATTGTTGGCACGTTGTGCTGAGGAAGTGTCGGCCCACGATAGCGTGGCACGTTAACTGTAAAAGAAATCGAGAGAAAACTGAAAAAACTGCGAATGGTGTAAATCACAAACAGAAGCAGAAATTGCTGGAAAAGCTCAGCAGATCTGGCAGCACCTTTGGCCAGAAATCAAAGTTAATGTTTCGGGTGACCCTTCCTCAGAACTGATGGTTGCTTCTTCTTCCTTTTGGAATGGAAACAGAGGCTTTGGTAGTTTTCTACAAAGAGGAAATGGATTGTGTTTGGTGTGTCAACGTGTATACTCTCAAACAGCTTGGACAGTCTTTGGCCTTTCCATTCTTTCCTAACCACATTGCAATTTCTGTACTTAATTCATGAAAATCCTGTAAGAATCACATTTTTTGATTTAGTTCTGTGTCAAGAAAGACAACTGGCTCTGTCCAGGAAATAAATTTAAAGTTTTTAAAATGGATGGAGGCTCTGACACAAAAAGGTAGAGGTGACTGTTTAAAAAAACTACAGGTGTGTCAGCTTGACATCATTGGTAAGGAAACTGATGGAATTCATAATACGGGATAAGATAAATATACGCTTAAAGAAAAATAAATTAATACTAGACAATTAAGATGGCTTTGTTAACGGTAGGTCCTGTCTGACAAGTTTAATTGAGTTATTTGAAGAGATGACATAGTTAGTGGATGGTGATAGTGCTATGAAGTTGCGTATTTGAACTTTCAGAAAGCCTTGGATATGGGTGCCTCATAGCAAGTTGGTGAGGAAATTATGTGTGTGGGACCATTGGGTCCTTGGTAGCATGGATTAAGAGTTGGTTAAAAGATAGAAAACAGAGGGTAGGGGATGGTGGGCATTTCTCAGACTAGAAAGAAATAGAAAGTGATGTTCACCAGGGATGAGTGTTGGGACCCTTGTTATTTATGATAAATATAAATGATTTGGAGATTTGTGTTGAAGGAAAAATCTTTAAGTTTGCAGATGATACCATCTAGGGTGGAAAACCAATTGTGAGGATGATGCTGAGTGACTAGAGAGAGACATTGACAAGTTGGCCAAATAGGCAAACACCTGCTGGATGAATTTCAATACAGAGAAATGTGAGATAATGCATTTTGATAGAAGAAACTTGGAGGGAGGCAATACAGGTTCAATGGTACATCTTTGAGGGGAGTGCAGGTGCAGAGAGACCTCAGGGTTCAAGTGCATTGTTCTCTGAAGGTGGCCAGGCAAATTGAAACCATTGTTAAGAAGGTTTAAGGAGTCCTTGGATTTATAAACACTGACAAAGAGTATAAAAGCAAGAAAATAGGGCTACATCTCTACAAATCATTGGCGTATTGTGTCCAGTTCTGGGCACCTTATTTAAGGAAGCATGTTAAAGCCCTGGAGACAGTGCAAAGGAAATTTACCAAAATGATACCAAGAATGAGAGATTTTACATACATGGAAAGATTAAAGAAATTGGGTTTATTCTCCTTGGAACAGAGAAGATTAGGAGGTGTTCAAAATTATGAACAATTTTGGCAGGGTAAAGAAGGATATTTGTTTCCATTAGTTGTAATGTCAGTAACTAGAGGACACAATTTCAAGACTGTCAGCAAGAGAGCTAGGAACGAGATAAGGAGAAACATCTTTACTCAAAGAGTAGTTCGGATTTTGATTGCACAGCTTGGGAGAGTGGTGGAGATGGATTCCATAGGAGGTTTCAAAAGAGAGCAAGTTTGAACATGAAGTTAGATATATATTTGAAAGTGATGAATTTAGAGGGCAAGGTATATGGGGATGGAGAATGGGACGAGCTCGGTTCAGACATGATGGGTCAAATGGCCTCCTTCTGTACTGTAACATTCTATGATTCTACAATTCCATGACTGAATGCTCTGCTACTACGAGTAACAGGGAGGAACAAAATGATCCTTTGCCCCTGTTCCCACATTTGGTGAGATTATCAAATCCGGTAATACCACTTGCTAACAAAAACTCAACAACCTATGATTTAAGATTTACAACTACCCTAACATCATTTCTGAGTTTCAGAAGAGGCAGCAAACATCCACAACCCTTTGTGTGAACAGATGTTTGGAAAATCTTTCTCATCTTGTCTTAGTTTCCCCAACCAACATAAATAGTTTTGCTCTGCTAACGGTATCTGTTCCCTTTAATATATTGAAAACATTGATTCAAGTCAGCCTCATGGTCTCTGTAGTTCAGGAAGGATTTGCTCTAGCCTAATGGATCTGTTTAATGGAATGAAGTGATGGTCCTATGAAGAGACTTGGAGGAGATTGGGCTTTTATTCCCTGAGGTTTATGAGAGTTGATCTCAGTGAAACATATAACATTCTTAAGGCTGTACAGAGTAGGTGCTGGGAGAACACTTCCTCTGGCTGGAGAATCTAGAAGGAGATGTCACAGTCTCAGGGTAAGGGAATTTTCCATTTAGGCACAAGACGATGAGAAATTAGTTTACTCAGAATTGTGTCTAAAAAATTCTCTATTTTTAAGTTTAGTGGACACATTGTTTTTGAGGCTGAGATAAATAGATTTTTGGATGTTAATGTAACCAAAGGATAATCAGATAGTGCAGGAAAATGAGATTGAGGAAGAAGGTCTATTTGAACGATGGAGCAGTCTTAAGGGGCTCAATGACCTGCACCTATTCCTATTTCTTAAATTCTTATGTTTATGACAATACAGCTTTTACAGACACTACCTCTTAAAGCTACGATATTGGAATAGAAGCAATAACCTGGGATGTTGATGGCATAGTGGTAATGTCTTTTGACTAGTAAACCAGAATATCAGGTTCTTGGACATAAGTTTGAATCATTCCATGTTTAAGTTTTAATTTCATTTAAGAGAATCTGGAATAACAAGCTGGCCTAATAATGGCTATGCAGCCATTATCTAGGAAAGGAAATCTGCCATTCTTACCTGAGCTGGCTTACATGTGATTCCAGACCCACAAAAATGTGATTAACTCTTAATTGCCCTCTGGGCAATTAGGGAAGGGCTAGATGAGACACCCTCAGCCAATGAATCCTCACTAAAAAAAAACTGAATTGCTACTCTATGATTCATATTATCCTGTAATTGGTCATGTTTTAATTTAAAAAAAGGTCTGATCTTTTTCAATTCTTCCTTTGTAATTGCATTTTCTCCTGTGCCATGTGAAGCTGCCCTGTGCCCTCTAGAAATAGCTTTCTGACAGCTTCTGGGTCATTTTTATTAATATCCTTCTTATTTCTGTTTCCAGTTCTATAAAAGCAGAAGGGGATTCAATACTTCAACTTTTGTCATGTTGATTAGTTTAACATCACAAAGAACCAAGTTCCAGTAGACAGCTGCTTGGTGGGATTGGAACACACATCTCCTTGGATTATTAAACTAGTAATATAATTTCACAATTGACACAGATTAGGCTGAATTGAGCAACCACACAGCTTTCACCAGACTGGAGTCTTCAATTCCACTGAATGGAGACATCTTTCAGAGTGGGACATACTGCATGTTACACTGGCAGGGTAGCAAGCTGGAAATTGGACCTGGAGTCATTAGAAAAGTTTGCAGAATTTCCCAATTTACTGCATTTTCAGACGCAGGTTGACAGAAAGCACAGAGCAAGATTCAAAATTTGCAAGAATTGTTATTTATTTCAATTAAATACACATCAGCTCAGGTACACAAATATGGTCCATTGACATATAGGTCTATTAATTAAAATTCTAACTCCCTTATGAGAATTGCTTGCACACACATACAAATACTCACAATCAGGAGAAATATATGGGTGTTATGGGTGGAGGGAAACACTGGGAAAGCTGTGCAACAGTCGCTGTTCATAGGATTTGCCTCGATGATTCTTATGCTGATCAGAACACTGCTTCTCAGGTCTCATTCTACAGATGCTTTCATTTGTTTGTAAAAGGCACAGGGTGGCAGATTCACTTATAAAGGTCTCTGACTTATTAATTAAAGTCACAGCTTACAGTAACTGATGAGGGAAAAATAAACTGGTTTTCTGCAGGCTTATTGATTTTCTTGCAGAGAATAGGGGTAGCTTTTGAGGCTGTGGAGATCTAATGGCTTCTCTCTTCTTGTACAAAATCTCAAGCTGTTCAGCTACCTGAGAGCCAGTCACATAGTTGTTGGTTGGCAGAATACCTTTGTCACCAAATCATTCTTCACTAGTCCAAAGGCTAAACAACTCTTTGTTGCCCACTCTTACACACAAGCCATGTATCCAACTCCTCTGCAAATCATTTACTACCACTTGAAGCAACAGTTGTGTGCAAACAGTATTTGCAAACGATGTCAGGTTACTTCTTTCAAAAAACTGCAGCAACCTTTAGCAATCCTTGGTTTTTAAAACAGTTTTTTTTACTCATTTCGATACATGAACCCATTTTGGGACATGATCAAAAATATTAAAACATAAAATGGCATGGTCTTTAAGCTCATGTATACAACTAAACTCATCAATAGCCTCAAAGTATTGTAAAGTACTTCACAAACAACAACTCATGGTCAGGAACTGGTCAGAATGCAAAATAGCAAATGAGAAGATTGATGCTGGAAGAAGGAAGTTTGATTCAGACTCTGAGCAAAAGCTTTGTTTTTTTTCCAAACATTCTTTCACATCCATGTGACATCTTTACAGGATGATGGGGAATCATGCAGCAATGCAGCAGCCTGTTAGCACTGCAGTTCCAAAGAAGTATATGATTTTATTTCCCTCTGGAGTTCCTACATTTTCCTGTGGGAGACTTCCAAGTTATTCACTTAGTTTGTATGAGTGTGGTGCCAAATGTAGTTCAGTTTATTGAATTCAACAAGGAATGCTTCTGAATGAAGGCTGAAGAGTACTGAATGCACTGCCTGCATGGTGTGTGGAGGGGGGTTCAACTGAAGCATTCAGAAGGGTATTGGATGACAATTTGGATCGAAGTAATGTTCAAGGGTATGGGGAATAGGTACGAAATTGACACCAGGTAATGGTGGTTATTTGAATAGCCAGTTTAGGCTTGTTGGCTCCCTCTGCACTAGAAGAATTCTGAATGGGTTTTGTTGGGATTTTTTAAGCACTCTGTGAGATTGCTGAATTAAGCAGCCAGCTGCTGGCCCTTGACTCACTCAGTTGTTATTGTAGCTCTCAGGCCAACCTGATGTATCACAGTGGCTCAGTGGTTAACACAGCTGCCTCACAGTGCCACATGCCCAGGTTTGATTCCAGCCTCGGGCAACTGTCTATGTGGAGTTTGTACATTCTCCCTGTTTCTGCATGGGTTTCCTCCGGGCACTCCAGTTTCCTCCCACAGTCCAAAGATGCGCAGGTTAGGTGGACTGGTCATGCTAAAATGCCCATAGAGTTCAGGGAGTAGTATAGGTTTGGTGCATTAGACAGAGGAAATGTAGAGTCTAGGGAATGGGTCTGGCTGGGTTACTCTTCGGAGGGTTGGTGTGGACTTGGTAAAAACGAGGACTGCAGGTGCTGGAAACCCGAGCCTGGATTAGAGTGGTGTTGGAAAAACACAGCAGGTCTCCTTGGTTGGTGCGGACCTGTTGGGCCAGATAGCCTGTTCTCACAAGGTAGGGATTCTATGCTTCATCACCAAGGATACCAAGCCAAATTTCAGCTCTGACCTGATCAAGAAGCATTTCTGATGGACATTGTCACTTTTCTATTTTAATTTAAATATATCCTTTAATGCTTATGTAATCATTCTTACAATTTAATATGCTGATCCATTTTACAAACTCTCTGTAGAGCTGAAGGTGAGGCATTCTGTAAAAATATATTGACTGGTATGATGAACTCCTATTTTGTGTTGAAATTTGTGCTGTAAGCCAGCATTCTGTGAAAATGGGAAAAAATAAGAATATAAGTTCTGAGGGCACATTTAACAGCTTCAAAATATTTGTCACGTTGAATTCTGCTTTGTAATAGTTGCAGAGTATGCTGCAAGGATTCAAATTGGTCACTTCAGGATTACTGAAGAGAAGTTCAAAGGTGACAGGTAGGGGTAATGGAGTGACAGGTTGTGTATGTGTGAGAGAGAAAAACAAATTCCATGTTGGGCTGCGTTGCTGTTAGCTCTGCTGCTAAAGGCAAGTGAAGTACAATGGTTCAGTTCAGTGAGGGCTCAGGAAAGTTCAAAGAGTACTGAAGGCCTCAAAAGAAGGTGATGGAATGAATTTCTTGAGACAATGGTGGAGACAGGTTCAGTCAGTGCCTCCTCAGTGAAAAAAGCTCTCCAAACTTGCATCAGACAGGTATAATCTCCCCTCTCAGTATCTCTTGGTGATGTTGTTTGCCACAATTGCTGTTCAGTACTGAGCGGTAAGCTCTGACATTTCAGAAATTATAGGAACTCCAGTGGCTTCTAACCACTCCTGTAACTTAAGAAGGTCCCTGTTGTTGGCTCAAGAACCGGTCGATTGGTTCTTGCTGCCATTTTGAAGTGAGTCTTGTTTTTTCCCTATGGAGGTTTGGCTCTTGATGAAGAATGAAGGACATTTAGTGGTTATTTTATTTATTCTGGGAGCTGGATGTCACTGGCTGGTCAGCATTTATTGCCCATCCTTAGTTGCCCTTGCAAAGGTGATGGTGAGCTTGAACAGTCCCCATGCTACAGGAGGAAACTGAAGGAATGGAGATATATTTCCAAGCCTGGATGGTGAGTGGCTTGGTTGGAAACTTAGAAGTGATGGTGTTCTCATGTATCTGTGCTCCTTGTCCTTCTAAATGGAAATGGTTGTTGGTTTGGAAGATGCTACCTAAGGAATTTTGGTGTATTTCTGCAGTGCATCTTGTAGTTAGAACACACTGAGTATCAGTGGTGGATGGATGTCATGCCAGTCATGCCAGCTGTTTTATCTCGGATGGTACTAAGCTTCTTGAATGTTGTTGAAGCTGCGATTCCTGAAGAAGGGCTTATGCCCGAAACGTCGATTCTCCTGTTCCTTGGATGCTGCCTGACCTGCTGCACTTTTCCAGCAACACATTTTCAGCCCAGGAGCTGCAATCATCCAAGCAAGTGAGGACAATTCCATTACACTTCTGACTTGTAATTTGTAGATAGTGGCAGGCTTTGGGGAGTCAGGAGATGAGTTACTCACTGCAGTATTCCTAGTCTGACCAGCTGTTGTCACCACTGTATTTATATGGCAGTTGAGTTTCTGGTCAATGGTAACCCCCAGGATGTTGACAGTGGGGCATTCAGTGATGGCAATGCCACCAAATATCAAGGGGCAGTCGTTAGATCATCTCTTATTGGAGTTGGTCATTGGCATTTGTGTGGTGTAAATGTTACTTGCCACTTGCCAGGCCAAGCCTGGATACTCTCCAGATCTTGTAGTACGTAAAACATGGACTGTGTCAGCATCGGAGGACTTGCAAATGGCACAAAACATTGTGCAATTATCAGTTAACATTGCCACTTCTGACTTTGAGGGACGGAAGGTCATTGAGGAAGCAGCTGAAGATGGTTGGGCCTCGGATACTACCCTGAGGAACCTCTGCAGAGATGTCCTGGAGCTGAGATGACTGACCTCTAGCAATCACAACCAACTTCCAAAGTGACTGTATGATTCCAACCAGTGGGGAGTTTGTCTTCTAATATGCAGGTGACTCCAGTTTTGCTAGTGGCTGGGACATTGTATTTCAGATGTGCTTCTATGAGTATGACTATGTCAGGTTGCTGCATGATAATCTGTGAGACAGCGCTCCCAATTTCAGCACTACTCCCCAGCTGTTAAGAAGGAGGACCTTGCGGGGTCATGGCTGATCTTTTTGTAGACTCAGCTTCACTTACGTGCCTGCTCCCACAACCCTTAAGCCTTTTACTGCTCAAAAATCTATCTTTATCTGAAAAATATTCAACGAGGTACCCTTAACTGCCTCACTGGGCAGGGAACTCCACAGATTTACAACCCATTGGGTGAAGAAGTTCATCCTCAACTCAGTCCTAAATTTGCTCCCCTTTATTTTGAGGCTATGACCCTAGTTATAGTTTCAATCACCCAATGGAAACAACCTACCTGCTTCTACCTTAATCTATTCCCTTCATAATTGTATATATTTCTATAAGATGTCCCTCATTCTTCTAAATTCCAATGAGTATAGTCACACTGTACTCAACCTCTCCTCATAAGTGAACCCTCTCAACTCTGGAATCAATCCAGTGAACTCCTCTCCAACCCCTTCCAGTGCCAGTACATCCTTTCTTAAGTGAGGAAACCAAAACTGTACACAGTACTCCAGGTGTGGTCTCACCAGCACCCTATATAGCTGCAGCATAAACTCCCTGTTTTTAAGCTTCTACCTTCTAGCATTGAAGAACAATATTCTATTTGCCTTCTTAATTACCTGCTGCACCTGCAAACCACCTTTTTGTGATATATGCACAGAGACACCCAGGTCCCTCTGCAGAGGAGCATGTTGCATTGTTTACTGTTTAAATAATAATCTATTTTGCTGTTATTCTTACCAAAATGGGTGACCTCACATTTAACAACATTGTACTCCATCTGCCAGACTCCTCCCCACTCGCTTAACGTATCTACATCTCTCTGCACACTCTGCTCTATCCCTCATTTTAGTGACACCTGCAAACTTTGACACACTACACTTGGTCTCCAACTCCAAATCATCTATGTAAATAGTGAACAATTGCAGTCCCAACACTGATGCATGAACTAGAAAACACCCATTTATCCCCTCTCTTTGCTTTCTGTTAATTAACCAATCTTCTATCCATAATACTGTGCACCTTTACCTTATGCAGCAGACTTTTGTGCAGCACTTTGTTGAATGCCTTCCAGAAATCTAGATACGCCACATTCACCAGTTCCCCATTGTCCACCATGCTCATAATGTTCTCAAAGCCAACAGAACTGTTTCTGCCATTACCTTTTCTGGTGCCTGGTTGGAAACCAACTGGTTCATCCAGTTTCATTTCTTTGTTGAGAGTTTGTGGCAATTGATACAATGATAGACTATTTCAGAGGGTAGTTAATTTGGCTCTGGGAGTAACATTTTGGCCAGACCTGGTGAGGATGGCAGATTTCCTTTCCTAAATTACATTAGTGAGCCATCTGGGTTTCTCCCAACAGTTGACAATGGTTTCATGGTCATCAGTAGATTCTTAATTCCAGATTAGCATTGCTGCCTCATAGCACCAGGGTCCCAGGTTCGATTCCAACCTTGGGTGAATGTCTGTGTGGAGTTTTCACATTCTCCCCGTGTCTGCATGGGTTTCCTCCACGTGCTCCAGTTTCCCCCCACAGTCCAAAGGTGTGCAGGTTAGGTGAATTGGCTATGCTAGATTGCCCATAGTGTTAGTTGCATTAGTCAGAGAGAAATGGGTCTGGGTGGGTTACTCTCCGGAGGGTCAGTGTGGACTTGTTTGGCTGAAGGGCCAGTTTCCATGCTGTAGGAAATTTAATCTAATCTAATCTGCCATAGCAGGATTCCCCAGGATATTGTTATTAACAGCCTAGCGATGATACCACTGGGCCATTGCCTCCTTGATTGGTCAGGTGGTCTCCAATGGAAGCAGTTTAAGAAATGTCACAATACATTATTATTTGAACAGAGTTTGTTCAGGTCAATGGCATTTCCTCACTCCAGTCGGTAGGGTAGGTGAACAAGTTAAAACATCTTTTACATCAGTTTTATTCAACCAAAGAACATTGAACTATAAATCTTTCAACAATTAATTATTTTGCAATCTAATAATTTAATTTAAATGAGAATGTTATCATGGAAAATGTATTTAGGCAGGATTTGTTCATTGTAATGGTTATATTTCACAACCAACGGAACAAGTAAACATTGAAGGATTTTTCAGTCTCGATGATGTAATCTGCTGGGATGAAGAAATAATTGCAGACAGTTTTTGAATTTTAGTCTTTGGATTTTAATCAAATTCCTCACAAGGCCAGACTTGCTCCCAGGTGAATACATTGGATATACCAGCATCAATTGTACAGAATGAATAAAAGCACTGTAAATATTGCAAAATACTACCAGATCAGACCAGAATCACAGAACGAGCAAAGAAGGAAGCAATTCAGCCTATTGTGTCTGCACCAGCTCTTCATTGAACTTCATTAACTCATGCCAATCTCTCAGCCTTTTCCCATATCCTTCTACACTATTTCTATCCAAAGAATCACCCAGTACCCTCTTGAATGCATCAATCTGCCTCCATCACAATTCCAGGCAGTGCATTCCATCATCTAACTACTCGCTGAGTGAAAATGTTTTTCTTGTAACACACTTGCTTCATTTACAGATTACTTTAAAATCACCCCCTCTCAATCTTATTCCTTTTACAAGGTTTCTCTGTATTTACTCTGTCCAGCCAGCTCATAATTTTAAAAGCCTCAATCAGATCTCCCTTTAGCCTCCTTCTCTCCAAAGGAAAATAGTTTCAGCCTCTCAAACTGCCCTTATAATTGAAATTTATCATCCCTGGAACCATTCTTGCAAATCACTTCTACATTCTCTGCAATGCATTTAAATTCTTCCTATAATGCGGTGCCCAGAACTGTACACAATCCTCCAGCTGAGGTTGAATATTTGTATCATCTATAGTCACAGGTGAGGTGCCAGAAGACTGGAGGTTGGCTAACGTGGTGCCACTGTTTAAGAAGGGTGGTAAGGACAAGCCAGGGAACTATATACCAGTGAGGCTGACGTCAGTGGTGGGTAAGTTGTTGGAGGGAATCCTGAGGGACAGGATGTACATGAATTTGGAAAGGCAAGGACTGATTAGGGATAGGCAACATGACTTTCTGCGTGGGAAATCATGTCTCACAAACTTGATAGAGTTTTTTGAAGAAGTAACAAAGAGGATTGATGAGGGCAGAGTGGTAGATGTGGATCTATATGGATTTCAGTAAGGCATTCGACAAGGTTCCCCATGGGAGACTGGTTAGCAAGGTTAGATCTTATGGAATACAGGGAGAACTAGCCATTTGGATACAGAACTAGCTAAAGGTAGGAGACAGAGGGTGATGGTGGAGGGTTGTTTTTCAGACTGGAGGCCTGTGACCAGTAGAGTGCCACAAGAATCGGTGCTGGGTCCTCTACTTCTCAAAATTTACATAAATGATTTGAATGTGAGCTTAAGAGGTATAGTCAGTAAGTTTGCAGATGACACCAAAATTGTTACCTGAGGGTAACAATGCATCAAGCAAGGGGAGAGGTTGAGAAAGAGAGTCCTTCAAGATAATCTCATCCAGTGCAGGAATTGAATTCACACTAGTGGCATCATTCTGCATCGCAAACCAACCATTCAGCCAACTGAGCTAGCCAACCCTTAATAGCACATTGGCTGGTATTTGAGCGCTTTCCATTTCCTCATTAATACTTTGTCTTTTAAATAATAACACTTGGACATTGCTTCTGATTCAATTTCTGAGTAGTCTGTTTGACACAACTCAATTCAGGATTCATTTGTTGCATTTCTATTAAAGAAAGAGGTAAACATTCAGCCATATTTACTTTTCCTTCATTCTTTTGAGTTTTTCTTTAAAACAGTATTAAAAACTGAAACTCCAAGTCATCTTTTTCATAGACCCCACTTCATCTTTTCTATGAGCCTGAGATCTAGTCACAACACAATTAAAGATATTACAGGATGTTCCTCCTGTAGCATCTGTATCTTTTACTTCTACTTGTTTTCCCCACTACCTAAGGTGAGGTCAATATTTTTGAACCTGCCAGGTCATTCCCCAAGATAAGATTAATTTATTTCATTAAGATTTAGTTAATTGTTCTAATCAAGTTTTTTCCACAAACCAAGACTCTCTTTAGTCCATCTGTTTAATGAGACAGGTTTATAACACCCATCTATACCTCCAATTAATATTTTCTTTGTCATTAAAGTCTCAAAAATAGCATCATTAGTCTTGCAATTCTGACTGACTTCTTCCATTGTACCTCAATAGCTTTTCTGCTTTATTTCCTTGTTTTGAAGCAGAACAAAATACCTCTCCCACTGAGATAAATACTGAGAACCTGAAATGTTATGATTCTCTTTATTAATAATCAAGAAAGAATTTTAAGAAAGAATCAAGCAAAGAAAAGTCATATTAGACTTAGAATGTTAACACTGCTTCGCCCTCCTCAGATACTGCGGGATCTGTAGGGTTTCTCCAGAATTCTCCATTTTATTTAAGAGTTTTCTTGACTGTCCTAAATCATCTCTCCCTTTCCAGTAGATTCTATGGAAAGATGTTCCCTTTTCATTTCTCTTTTTCTATCTAAATTAAGACTTTTCATTTCTAATAGAAACTTAGCTAATTCTAGTGGATGATACAAAAGGTTTGGGCTTCCCTCCTTTACGTCTGAATGCTGGATAATTGCTTTAGTTATTTTATCCATACAAGAACTTTTAATTTACTTGCTAGCTGTCTTAGTTTAATCTTAGTTAAAGCTGTGAAATAATCTACTGTTATGTCATTTACTCCCAGAAACCTCTTAAGAACACTCAGAGCCATTTTCAAAGTCCAAACCATAGAATACACTTCACCAGAAGTCTCCACTTTTACGTCCAGAGCCTCACATGATGTTTCTTTAAAAGATCTCTCTTAAATTCAATAAATTCATGTTCTGCAAGAGCCACCATAGTTGTGATTCCAGTTGATGGTAATAATGAACAGGTCAGATTGTAGAACTGAACTTGACCTGATATATCAGATGTGTTTTTTTGCAGTTGAATACTTAGTGGTGGTTAGTCACTGAAACATATTCATGCAAGATTACAGGTGTTACTTTAACAACAGCACATAAGTTATTAGACAAAAGAAGGTTTCTTTTTTAAAATCCAATGATATGTATAAAAGAAAGACCTTATCATAAACATCAAAACAGTGTTGAAGCTTGTTTCCCAACAATATCCATTGCAGAGACCCCAATTCTCGAAAAAGACCATGACTCAATTTTTTTTTAAAATCTTTACTTAATAACTGTTCCCAGTTGTTTTACATGAACTGCAAAAACAATTTTACGATTCCTTTCCAAGTCTGCTGCCATGAACGTATCACAATTCTGATGGCCTCAACTTTTTCAGTTCTTACAGCTTCAAGATTTCTATATAAACTCTCCTGGTTTGGAAGCTCACAGACTAGAAGCCACTTCTGCTGAAGTGACTGCTTTCTCCTGAGCTGACAATTCTCCTGATACAAGAGAAAACAAAAACTGTTCTATCTTCTGAAATGAGCCCTAGGATTCTTCAAAATGAAAACTTTAAAATTTCTGTTCAGAAGTCAAATGAAACTAACCATCTCAAAGCATTTACTCTGCCTGTCAAAGACCTAACAGTATGAACATTTTATCCATTAACACTACAGTGCTCTACTAGGTAGTTAGCTGAAGTTATATGCTGTCTTAGAGGTGAAGCATTTAAGTCATAGTCCAAACGACTTAAACCCATTTGCCTCTTGTTGTTTAAAAAAGGTCCATATTCCAGAAACAAAAACAATGTATTAAACACACTTATCACAAGGATCAACCAAACATAACAACCCAAAACAAAGCATTGATTGGCCATTGTATCTGAACAACCGAACATTATAAGAAAGTTCAGGATCAACTGACTGTAAGAAACAGACAGCAAAGGATAGGCCAACTTTATAATTGGACTGTAGAGGTTCAAGTGACTGTTATAATTGGACCACATCGGATTGTCAAAGCATTATAATTGAACAGTTTAAGGTCAACCAACTGTTATAACTGGACAGTAGTAGATAGAGGATTGACTGACAATTAATGTTGCAGTTGTATAAGACTCTGGTGCGGCCGCATCTGGAATATTGTGTGCAGTTTTGGTCGCCATACTATAGGAAGGATGTGGAGGCACTGGAACGGGTGCAGAGGAGGTTCACCAGGATGTTGCCTGGTATAGTAGGGAGATCGTATGAGGAAAGGCTGAGGCACTTGGGGCTGTTTTCATTAGAGAAAAGAAGGTTTAGGGGTGACTTGATTGAGGTGTACAAGATGATTAGGGGTTTAGATAGGGTTGACCGTGAGAACCTTTTTCCACGTATGGAGTCAGCTATTACGAGGGGGCATAGCTTTAAATTAAGGGGGGGTAGATATAGGACTGAAGTTAGGGGTAGGTTCTTCACTCAGCGAGTCGTAAGTTCATGGAATGCCCTGCCAGTAGCATTCTTTATGGGCATTTAAGCGGGCATTGGATAGGTATATGGAGGATAGTGGGTTAGTATAGGTTAGGTGGGCTTGGATCGGCGCAACATCGAGGGCTAAAGGGCCTGTACTGCGCTGTATTCTTCTATGTTCTATGTTCTATGTTCTATGTTCTATTACAGGATTAATGGATTGTTAAAATTGGACAGTATATGGATTAGCTGATTGTTATCACAAACAGAATAGGATCGACTGATTGCTACAACTGGAGCAGAGGATTGATCAAACATTATTAAAGGACAATAGAAAATCAACCAACCATTGTAACCATTATAGAATCAACTGTCTGACATAAATGGACAATATAGGATTGATCAGCAGTTATAACTGGACATAGTTGATCTAATGATTAGGCTTAGTAGACAGACAGTCGAGGAATGTTTGATCTTTATAACTGGAGAGTAGCGAATCTATCAACCTCTGTAACTAGATAGAAGAGGATTAACCATCTATTATAATTGAACAATAGGAATTCAACCAGCAAATACAATCAGAAAGTGATGGAGTGAGAGAACATTACAACTGGACATTTAAGGGCCGACAGTCTGCATTAACTGGACAGTAATGGATAAAATGATAATTATAACCAAACAGTGGAGGATTGAATATTTTTTATAATTGGACATTTGAGTGTCCATCATCTACTATAACTGAACAATAAAGAATCGACTGATCATTTGAAAAAAAATGGAGATGGAATATAATGGGGAAGATATGAGGTTATACACTTCAGCAGGAAGAATAAAAAAGGTGAATATTATTTAAATTCAGAAAGGCTGTAGAAAGCTGCATTGTAGAGGGATTTGGGAGATTTTGTGGATAAATCATGAAAAGCTAGCATGCAAATTAAATGGATATTAAGGAAAGCTGTAACAATGGGTGATAGCTAGACAATATGTTGAAAGTGTTAGCCCCTGTGTTCTCTGTCTATGTCATGATGTTTAGATTGATTCTAATCTAAAAAGTGAGATAAGAGTTTTACATGAATTCATGCAGTTTTTAAGCAAAGTACAATGTAACTCTGCAAGTACAAATTTACCTCACAAAATATATGTGTGCATGTGGGTTTTTGTCTGTCTGTGTGTGTGT
>NC_057722.1:58487593-58507715 GCF_004010195.1 Chiloscyllium plagiosum
CAGACATGCAAACACACTCCCACACTCACACATGCACCCCCCTCACAGACTTAAGACACTCCACACTCACTACACACACACACACATACACTCTCTCTCACACTCACAAACCCCAAACCCAGACATACACACACACGCACAGGCAAAGACCCACATGCACACATATATTTTGTGGGGTGAATTTGTACTTGCAGAGTTACATTGCACTTTGCTCAAAAACTGCATGAATTCATGTAAAACTCTGAGCTCAAAAACTGCATGAATTCATGTAAAACTCTGTCATCTCACTTTTTAGATTAGAATAAATCTAAACATCATGGCATAATCAGAGAACACAGGGGGCTAACACCTTCAACATATTGTCTAGCTATCACCCATTGTTACAGCTAACCTGAGAATGCAACTTTAATAAAAAGGTTTTGTGATTTACACATGAAAGAAGTGAAACAATCATGGTATTCAAACAGATGAAAGAGTCAACAGATAATCAAGGTATTTTTCAATGTATAATTTCAGTTACATCACACTGTAAATTTTTGCTATAAATTCTGCGTGTTAGGATTGAGTCTTCAACTATCACCTGTTGAAGAAGCGATGCTCCGAAAGCTAGTGTGCTTCCAATTAAACCTGTTGGACTATAACCTGGTGTTGTGTGATTTTTAACTTTGCACACCCCAGTCCAACACCGGCATCTCCGAATCGGTCTTATTCTCATTGAAGTTTAGGAGAACGAGAGGTGATCATATTGAAACATGCAAGATTATTTGGGAACTTGACAGGGATTGTTTCCCTGAGAGAGTCTAGGTTCAGAGGGCAGAGTTATATTTCAGAGTTATAAATTGCCCTTTTCAGACAGAGAGGAAGACGAATTACTTCCCTGGAAGGGAATTAAACCAATGTCATTCTTTACAGCAGAGGTCTGTCAAAGTTGAATCTACTGTGCCTGCAGTGAAGTTGAATTTCATCCCTAGTATCTTTGAGGTACTTGAACTAGGCCCACTTAATCTAGGCATTATCTGGCTATTCTAACTAAAGTGAAATCTAACTGACCGATTGCAGTTCAAATGTCAGATGCAAGTTCCCATGGGTTCTGCAGATAACTAATGCCACCAGAAAAAGGGACTCAGAATATGGAAAAAATGGTAGCTGCATTAACATCAGTAGAACACAATGAACATTTGAAAGCAAGGCATTAAGTAACTAGAGTTCTGTGGTGTGACTGAAGGAGAAGTTCAGTGCTGTAGAAAATAGCTCATTTACAGATAAACAGATTTAAACTGCCGTTCTTTTCTACTTATTTTTGAATTAAGTTTAGTTTCATTTATATTTTTGTGTTATTCCATTTATTATGCTGAGCTGGACATTTTAAATCTCCTAAATCCGTGAGCTGGATCAGATATGTTGCTCCATTTTGATGAGTTTAAATCATATTTACTGTTTGACTCCAGCTCAATGCTACCTCATTTGAAAACTTACCAGAAACAGAAGGAGAGCATTATCTCTGTACAGGGTGTGATCAGGTTGACACATTAAGTTAGAGAGAAGTCTTGGAAGATACCCAAAATATCTATTCATCTCTTAATACATATTTCTTTTCAAATTCATGTTCAAAATTTGTTGAGTTTAACTCTTTGTGATTGAATTAAAAGTGCAAAAAATATTCATTCCAACATTCTTGTTCTCAAATTCAACTCCTTTCTTCTGTGATAAAGGTAAAATACTGCGGATGCTATAAATCTGAAACAAATACAGAAAATGGAGAGTCATACCAGACTTGAAATATTACCTCGGTTTCTCTCTCCTCAGATGCTGCCAGACCTGTTGAGTTTCTCTGTGTTTGTATCCTTTGTTCTATATATAAATATCAGGCTCATTAACAGACTGGGTAATGAATGCTACAGTTCAGATGACATCAGCCAGGGCAGTACAGTGTAAATGTAACACCAAAGGCTGACTCAGAATATGGGCAATTTTACAGAATGATCCTGAAGAAGGTCTTTTAACAAATTGTCTGATCAGTGGGACATATGCTTCTGTACTTAGATGTTAGTTTTTCTTTTTCGAGTGTGGGTGAGCTGCCATCAAATAGGCTGATGGGTCAAACCCTGGTTGGTCAGCTGCAAGTGAGATGCCAAATGAGCTCTGTTCTTCTCCTGTTTTAGGGGCCCCTTAACTCCCCTCCTTATTCCCTTCTAATACTCAACATGTTTTGTTGGGCGTATTTGCAATCCATTTTGGGTCCAACAGAATAGAACAATGCTCTGGAGACCATTCTGTCCATTAAGTTTACCTTTCAAAGAGAAACCCACTGCCTCAGGCCATTCTTGCTGTATACTATTTCTCCCAGTATTTGTCCAACTTACTTTTGAAATCTATATCAGCACAATAGAAGGAAGGGTGTTCATTCCAAATCCTAAATGCACTCTGTAAACATGTTTCCTCATGTAACTTCTTCTAGTTTTGCAAATCAACTTAAATTAAGTTAAATTTGGGCCATTTGATTAACAAGGCTTTTGCAACAGTTTTTACTTTTTCTATCTACACAGGTCATAGTTGTAAAAACCTCCATCAAATTCTCTCAGTATTGTAGGCTCTTAGTAGAGCAAGAGTAGAGTGGTGCTGGAAAAGCACAGCAGGTCAGGCAGCAGTCTAATCCCCAGCATCTGCAGTACCACCTCCACCTCTTAGGAGAGCAAGCCCAACTTCTCTATAATCTGTCACCCCTGCAACACTTCTAGTAAATCTCTTCTGCACTCTCTTCAAAGACCAGAATTGGAAACTGTAATCACAATGGGGTTGTGTTATATAGGTTTAGCAGAAGTTATTCACTTTTGTTGTCCTTGCCTTTATTTATAAATCCATTTAAAAGTCAATTTTTTAGTTTGATATATGTTTGGGTTTCCTTTGGGTTGGTGATGTCATTTCCCATTGTAATGTCATTTCCTGTTCTTTTTCTCAGTGGGTGGTAAAGGGGATCCAAGCCAATGTGTTTGTTGATAGAGTGCCATGCTTCTAGGAATTCTCATGCATGTCTCTGTTTGGCTTGTCCTAGGATGGATGTGTTGTCCCAGTCGAAGTGGTGTCCATCCTCATCTGTATATAAGGATACTAGTGAGGGTGGGTTATGTTGTTTTTGGCTAGTTGATATTCATGTATCTGGACATGTTTTGTCTGCTTGTTTGGGTTTCTTGCCAAGAAATCGGCAGACTGTGTTCATTGAGTACCCATTCTTTTTAAATTCACTGTATAGGTGATTTTCCTCTGCTCTGCATAGTTCCTCTGTGCTGCAGTGTGTAGTGGCTCACTGAAATAATGTTCTAATGCAGCTTTGCTTATGGATGTTGGGATGATTGCAGTGTATTCAAAAAGACATCTAGAAACCCTAGCCACTTTTCCCTACATCAAAGACATCTCGGAAATGACTGCCAGACTACTCAGACCCCTTGGCATCACAGTAGCCCACAATACACCAAAACACTAAAACAGCAGCTAATGACCTTGAAAGACCCTATACAGACAACAAGAAAAACTAATGTCATTTACAAAATACCTTGCAAGAACTGTAGCAAACAATACATTGGACAAACAGGCAGAAAACTAGCCACCAGGATACGTGAACATCAACTAGCCACAAAACAATATGACCCACTCCCACTAGTATCCTTAATATGGATGAGGAAGGATACTACTTTGACTGGAATAACATATCCATCCTAGGACAAGCCAAACAGAGACACGCACGAGAATTCCTAGAAGCATGGCATTCCAAATGGAACTTTATCAACAAACACATTGACATGGATCCCATTTACTACTCACTGTGATACAGAACAGGAAATGACATCATAATAGGAAATGATGTCACCACAGGAAATGACATCACCAATCTAAGGAAACCCAAACATATATAAATAGAAAGTGGACTACACCACCAGTGCTTCATTCGGAGGCTCACTGAAGATATTACCTAGTAGGGTGACAAAACATCTTAAAACAAACCTTCCAGCTCAGTGAGCAAACCTACATCCAGAACCTCAAATTGAGCTTCAAATCTTCTCAAAACTTGCCAAGTGAATACTGTTTTGCACCCCAGTGACACATATAAGTGTGAGCATCAGTGAGTACAGGACTGGTCCTGTGTGAATGGTTGTATATTGAGCCATATTTCCAGAACACCCTCCATCCCAACCCCCTACCCCATATCCAATCCTCTTCATGTATGACCCAACCTAACAAAAGTAGCTAAAAATTGAATTTGAAGTAACTCCATTGATACTCCTCTTTTTTTATCTGTCAGCCAGGGATACCTGATTGGATCGGATTAACAGTCCCATTTAAAGAACTCATGTTCTATGAGGTCCACCTGGCTGATCTTGTTACAATCACTATGGAATTGAGTCACACATCACAGACTGTTTTTATTTGCTAACAGTGTGGATGCATATTACACCAGAAATTGTTTGAATGAGACACCATATGACACATAGAAGCAGAGGTAGACCAGCGAGCTAGTGGACTCTCCTCATCCAATATGATCTGATAATCTCCAATTCCACTTTCCTACCTTTTTGTCATAACCCTTGAATCCCTTATTGATTAAACATCCGTGTAACTCAGTTTGAATATACTTAATGACCCAGATTCTATAACCCTGTGCTGTAAAGAATTCCACAGATTCACAGCCCTCTGAGACAAGGAATTCCTTGTCATCGCCTTTTTGAATGTGTGACTCCTTATTCTGAGGTTATGTCTTGTGGTCTCAGATTCTCCCACTGGGGGAGCACCCTTTCCACATCTACTCTGTCAGGACCCCTGAGAAGCTTGCATGCGTCAAGAATATCAGCAGATTTTTCACTCATCCAAATTTCAGCAAACTTATGGAGAAAGTGAGGATTGCAGATGCTGGGGATCAGAGTCGAAAATTGTGGTGCTGAAAGAGCACAGCCAGTCAGGCAGCATCTGAGGAGGAGGAGAATTGACGTTTTGATTAGATTTAGATTAGATTTAGATTTAGATTAGATTACAGTGTGGAAACAGGCCCTTCGGCCCAACAAGTCCACACCGACCCACCGAAGCGAAACCCACCCATACCCCTACATTTACCCCTTACCTAACACTACAGGCAATTTAGTATGGCCAATTCACCTGACCCTGCACATCTTTGGATGGTGGGAGGAAACCACCCGGGTCTCTGGCGCTGTGAGGCAGCAGTGCTAACCACTGTGCCACCGTGCCGCCCACCATAAACTCCTGCTGAAGAGCTTATGCTCGAAACATTGACTCTCCTGCTCCTCCAATACTGCCTGACCAGCTATGATTTTCCAGCACCAAACTTTTCAACTCTTCAGTAAACCCACGCCAATCAATAAACCCGATGTGTCCTACCCTGTACCCTGAGCTCCCTCTGGAACCCAGTGGTATCGATTTTCAAACTAAATGAATGCTTTGGAATCCTTGCTAAGTGGCAGAACTTAGCTGGCAAGATATCAAGGTGAGGAGAAATATTCTGGAAGTGAGCCTGTGAGTTAATTGCACAGTAAACATCCAAGAATCATTGCACATTATCTCTCTGGTTGAACCAAGCATTTGCTGCAGGGTTTTAGGGACAGTCAGACTAATCAACTCCTGGGAAAAGTGAGGAAGGAGATTAAGGATCAAAGAAAGAATGAGACAGATTACATAACACCTTTAATAACATGATGCCTGTTTTCATATTAAAATACTGCAGATCATGAACATGCACCAAAGTGAATGAGGAAAGTGATCAGTGGAACTTTAATTTCATGCACAAACATTGTTGAGTATTATCAACTCACTCAGGTATTTTGCGAGACATGATTAAAATGGTGCTTGTTAGGAATCAAATAGGACTTGGACAGAGTTCAGACAGACAGCATTATCACCACCATCCATTACTCACTGACATTAATTATTCTGCTCATTCATTAATTCCAGTCTTTCTTCACGCCCAGAGACTAATTGTATCCATCAGCACAAAATTTAAAAAATGATTCAGCAAACATCTTTCCCCTGATACAATTGTGGTCTGAACTTCTGGTCAGATCCAGGTAACAATAAGAAAATTGACAATTACTTTAGTCACTCTGCTAGATACAAAGTCCCAGTTCTCAATGTCACACTGCTAAATATTGTCCCAATTTCCTGTGTTACTCTGTTAGATATAGTGGCTGAATTCCCGGTTGTCTGTGTTAGACACTTTGAGATAAAGTGCCCCAGTTTCCTATGTTATTCTGTTAGATACATTGTCACAGTTTCCTGGGTCAGTTTATTCAATATTGTATCCCAGTTACCTGTGTTACTCTGTTAAATATTGTGTCTGAGCTTCCTGTGGTACTCGAATAAAGGGGACCGAGTTGCTTGTAATACTTTCTCAGAGACAGTATCCAGTTTCCTGTATTACTCTGTTAGAGGACAGAATCTTACAGGGGTCTAAACAGCACTGAGATGTGTGGCATAATCAGATAAGAAGTCTGGTAAGATCTATCTTGATTCTGGGAGCAATTCACTCCTTCCTTTACTTTTCAGACAAGTGGTGTGGCTGGTTTCTCACTAGGCATCAGTAAGCTGTCAATTAAGGAGGATTATTGCTAGTTAAACACATTGTTAATGACCCAACTCATCTCATTAGTACTCAGCTTTCTATTTTGCTAAACTCGTCGAATTAAACGAGACATGGGGAAAATTCAGCCTGGAAACCATGGTGAGTAACTGGTGAATGGAACTTGCTGCTTGTTCTGAACAACATCCATGTTGTATCAGACCAAACTGCTGCTCAAGACATGATCCATGTGCATCAGCAGCATACATCCCTAGTATACAGACACTGACATCCAGCATCTGTCAACCTCTCATGAGCACCTCTCCAATACATTGGCACTGACTTCTACAAGCACAGACAGGCATTGTACAATACACTGGCAGCCAGCATTGAAAGGCTACAGCAGAAACGCTTTTGTACTTGGTCATGCTCCTAGCTCAAGAATTGGAGCAGGCTGCATCTCAGATCTGCTCTTGACATTCTTAGTGTCTGCTCACTTTGCACTTGACTGCACTCATGCCTTGCCGTGCTGTGCCAATAACCACTGTCGCACAACTAGGCAAATTCTCTTATTGGTCAGCTGCCCTCAGTCAAGGGGGCCCATGTTGCTGTCCAGCAGTGGGCTATGTCAATCTCCCCAATTGTCCCATTACTCTATTAGCTTTCCTTCAGTTTCCTTTGTTACTCTATTAGATGCAGTTTCCTGGTTTTCCATGTTACCCTGTTGAATACAGTGTAGTAAATTTGCCAAATTAAACAAATAAGCTAAATGTAGGAGTATGCCAGATGCAGTATAATGTGGCAAAATGTGAAGTTATACACATCTCTGTGAAACTTACTAAGGAAGAGAATTACTGATTACAGGGTCAGCACCTCAAAAATTCTGTGGAGTTATCAGGGAACAGGTGGATGGAGAGCTGTGATCCTGATGGGATCCAGATGCCAGTGATGGCAGTCGATGAGCTTTTAAAACCAGGAGTCCAAGTAGCAGGCAAGGCCCCTGTACTGCACTCAGATCTGTCAATACCGGAATGAAAGTTATGCCACTGGCCAGTCAGACACTGCACCACAGGTGATATTTTGGGTGGTATGATTGTACAAGGAGATTTCAGTTCAGTTTATCAATAGTAACCCCTAGGACGTTAATAGTGAGGGATTCAGTGATGGTAATACCATTGACTGTCATAGGATGATGGTTAGATTTTCCCTTACAGGAGATGGTCATTGCTTGGCATTTGTGTGGCGTGATTGTTGCTTGCTTCTTGTCAGGCTTAGCCTTGAAATTGTTCAAATGTTGTTGCAATTCAATATTGACTGCTTCAATATCTGACAGTGAATGGTACAGAAACATTGTGCAATCATCAGCGAACATTTCCACTTCTGACCTAATGATAGAGGGAAGGTCACTGATGAAGCAGCTGAAGATGGTTAGGCCTAGGACACTGCCCTGAGGAACTCCTGCAGAGATGTCCTGCAGCTGAGGTGACTGACTTCGACTAAACACAACCATCTTTCTTTTTGTCTGGTATGACTCCAATTAGCTGAAAGTTTTCTCCTGACTCCAGTTTTGCGAAGATTCCTTTAAAACACACTGAGTCAAAAGCAGCTGTGATGTCAAGGTCAGTCACTGTCACCTCACCTCTGAAATTTAGCTCTTTAATCCATGTTTGAACAAGGCTATAATGAATTCAGGAGCTGAATGGCCCTGGCAGAACATAAACTGAGTCAGTTAGCAGATTGTTGCTCAGCAAGGGCTACTTGATAGCACTGTTCATCACTTTATTGATGATCGAGAGTAGACTGATGAGGCAGTTGTCGGCCAAGTTGGATTTGTCCTGGTTTTTGTTAACAGGATATATCTGGGCAATCTTCCACATTGTTGGGTAGAACACCAGTGATGTAACTGTACTGGAACAGCTTGGCTAGAGGAGCAGCAAGTCCTAGAGCATAAGTCTTTAGTACTATTGCCAGAATATTATCAGGGTCTGTAGCCTTTGCAGTATCGAGTGACTCCAACTTCTTCTGGAATTCACGTGGAGTGAAAACAAATTGGTATCTATGATGCTGGGGACACTGAAGAGGCTGACATTGACCACCCACTCAGCACTTCTGAAAGAAGATTGCTGCGAATCCTTCAGCCTGATCTTTTACACTGATGTGCTAAGTTGCACGATCATTGAGGATGGTGATATTTGTGGGGAGGCCCTCTCCAGGGAGTTGTTTAATTGTGCACCAACCTTCAAGACTGGATGTGGCAGGACTGCAGAGCTTTGATCTGGACCATTGATTGTGGGATTGTTCAGTTCTGTCTGTCATTTCCTGTTTATGCTGTTCAGGATGCAGGTACTTCTGTTGTGTAATTGCAACCATCCTATTACTGTTTATATCTATGTGCATTGATAATTCATTGACTCCATGCATAAATACACAAAGCCTTTAAATTAGATTCGCTACAGTATGGAAATAGGCCCTTTGGCCCAACAAGTCCACACCAACCATCCGAAGAGCAACCACCCAGACCCGTTCCCCCACCCCACATCCACCCCTGACTAACGCAATTATGGGCAATTTAACATGGTCAATTCACCTGACCAGTACACCTTTGGAGGAAACCGTAGCACCCGGAGGAAACCCATGCAGACATGGGGAGAACGTGCAAACTCCACACAGACAGTCACCCAATGTAGGAATAGAACCAAGGTCTCTGGTGCTGTGAGGCAGCAGTGCTAACCACTGAGCCACCGTGCCACCCCAATTAAAAGCAAGATCCACTTGTCCTGATTTCTTCAATTCAATCACACCATGGATAAAGCACTTGAGACAGTGGTGCAAGCAACTCATTGTTGGCAGTCAGATTTAAAACTTCCTGGTTGAGAATAATGAGAGCTTGTGCCTGCAGAGGTCTCATGGCTAATAATCCCGACAGGCCTGCCTGATGATGATTTCCAATCTTATCATGGTGGCTGTGGAATTGAAATTCAGTGAATTAAATAAAGATCTCAGTAAAAGTGACCACGAAACTATGTCTGAAAACTAGCCTCAGTCGCTCACGGTCTTTTGGGAAGGAAATCCGTTGTTGTGGCATGGACAGTTGGTCTATATTATACATGACTCCAGATCTGCTGAGATGTTCTTAACAGTTCAACTGGGTTTTCACCAGGCTCCCATTAACAACACTTTTTAAACTCTGGGAACACCGCCACATTCAACTTCCTCATCAATTCACGCATCATCCTGACCTGTAGATGTATATCTATTCCTTTATTATCACTGGGTCGAAATCCTGGAACTTCAACCCTAAAACAATGTTGGTGTCCCTATACCAGTCCAAGATGGCAGTTCATGACCGTCACCTTGTGCTGGACCTAATCCTAAGAAATTAAGCTGGTCAAAACTGGTTGAAGGTCAGTGAGCGAGCATTTTAAGTATTTGACCATTACCTTGTGGGCTTCAAAGTCATTATGGAAAGGCTTATTGATAATGGAGAAGTTATGTGTCTAAACAGGGGGAAGGTGTATTTCAATATCATCAGACAGGATCTGGCAAACATAGACTGGGAGCAGTTACTTGCAGGTAAATCTAAATTTGGAAAATTGAAGTCCGATAAAAATAGTATAGTTAGCATTCAGGACCCTGGCATTCCTCTAAGTGTAAAAGGCAAGGGCAACGAGTCCAGGGAACTCTAGATGACAAGGACGATCAAGATTTTGATAAAAAGAAGGAAGTACAGTCCATTAAAAACAAGGGAGGCCCTTCAAAACTATAGGGAGTGCAGGGGGTGGCTTAAGAAGGAAATTAGGATGGCTAACAGGCACCATGAAATAGCTTTGCAGGTGGGATCAAGGAAAACCCCAAGACATTTTATAAGTATATAGTGGAGTGACATGTAGTGGGGAAGAAGCAGGGAAGCTACAGAATGACATTGACAGGCTTGGAGAATGGGCAAAGAAGTAGAAACTAGAATACAGTGTGGGAAGGTGTGAGGTTATGCACTTTGGTAGGAAGAATAAAGGTGTGGACTATTTTCTTAACAGGGAAACACATTGGAAATCAGAAGCACAGAGACTCAGGATTCCTAGTTCAGGATTTGCTTCAGGTTTACATGCAAGTTTAGTTAGCGGTTGAGAAGGCAAATCTTTAAATATGTCTTTATAACCTTGTGAGCCACCTGAGCTTTATTTTGCACTGTGGCCCCATTAACTCTTCTCCCATGTTGTTCTGCCTTTCATTTTTGCTTCTTACCTTTCTGCCATTTGTTTCTAGCTTTGTTCCTCTGTCGCCTTGCTCAGTTTCCTGAGCTTAAATACTCCCTAACAGTGCTAGCAAACAGCGCCCCCAAGGACATTGGACACTGTCCTGCCCTGATGCAACCCATTCTGCTTTTATACCAGTCCTACTTTCTATAGAACCAGTCTCAGTGTCCCAGGAATCTCAATTCCTTCCTCCTACACCAGTTTTTCTGTCATGTATTCATCCTGATATTTCACAATGCGCTAGTAGTAATTCTGAGATTACTACTTATGAGGCCCTCCTTTTCTAATTTACATCTTAACCCCCTACATCTGGGACCTAAATTTTTTTAAATAACCAATGTCGTCAGTACCAATATCTACCACAACGATTCCCCCCTGTCCTTTGGAAATCCCTGCCACCACTCTTGAGATCTCTTTAAACCCTGCACTAAGAAGGGTTTAAAGAGTCTCTTTTGTGGCCACAGAAACACCTGTCCGTTCCCCTTACTGCTGAATCCATCATCACTATAGCCCTGTTGTTCTTCTTCCTTCCATCCTGTGTATTAGGACCACCCATGATAGCATGGACTTGGCTACTGTTTCTATTCCCTGAGAAATCATTCTCCTTTTTGCTGATGACACAAAGATCAGCAGGATGCATGTTGTGAACAGGACATAAGGAAGTAACAAAAATGTGTAGATTGGTTATGTGAGTGGGCAAAGACGTGACTATTAGGTACAACGTGGGAAAATGCGAAACTGCCCACTTTAGCAGGAAACAACAAAAAACATTTTATCTAAATAGTGAGAAATTTCAGAACTCTGAAATGCAGGGGGATGTCAGTGTTCTAGTGCATGAATTACAAAGGGTTAGCATGTGGATACAACAAGCAATTAGGAAAATTATCAGAATGTTCTCATTTATCATAATAAGAATTAAATAAAAAGGTAGGATGGTTATGCTTAATGTACACAGGACAGTTGTAAGACCACATCTTTAGTACTGTCCACAGTATTGGTCACCTTAGTTAAGGAAGGATACAAATGTGTTGGAGGCAGTTCAGAGAAAATTTACCAGACTTATACCTGGAATGAGGGAGTTATCTTATGAGGAAAGGTTGGACAGGCTAACAAACTAGAATTCACTAGAGTAGAAGAATAAGCAACATATAAGATTCTGAGGGTTCTGTAGTATAGATATGGAGAGGATGTTTCTTCTTGTGCAACAGTCTTTGTTTCCAAATAAATAGTCACCCATTTAATACAGAGATGAGGCAGAACATTTTCTGACAGCATGAAGAGTCTTTGGAACTTTTTTCCTGAAAAGCTGATGGAAGCAAAGTATGATTATTTTTTAAGGCAAGGGTGGAGGCATTCTGATGAAGGAAAGGATTGAAAGATTACCAGGGGTTTGCAAGAATGTGCATTTGAGGTTATAATGAGATCAGGAACTATAGATCAGTGAGCCTGACGTCGGTGGTGGGCAGGTTGTTGGAGGGAATCCTGATGGACAGGATGTACACGTATTTGGAAAGGCAAGGACTGATAAGGGATAGTCAACATGACTTTGTGCGTGGGAAATCATATCTCACAAACTTGATTGAGTTTTCGAAGAAGTAACAAAGAGGATTGACGAGGGCAGAGCAGTAGATGTGATCTATACGGACTTCAGTAAGGCGTTCGACAAGGTTCCCCATGGGAGACTGATTAGCAAGGTTAGATCTCATGGAATACAGGGAGATCTAGCCATTTGGATACACAACTGGCTCAAAAGATAGAAGGTGGAGGTTTGTTTTTCAGACTGGAGGCCTGTGACCAGTGGAGTACCACAAGGATCGGTGCTGGGTCTTCTACTTTTTGTCCTTTACATAAATTATTTGGATTCAAGCATAAGAGGTAGAGTTAGTAAGTTTGCAGATGACACCAAAATTGGAGGTGTAGTGGACAGCAAAGAGGGTTACCTCAGATTACAACAGGATCTTGACCAGATGGGCTAATGGGCTAAGAAGTGGCAGATGGAGTTTAAAGCAAATCTTAGCAGGACTTATACACTTAATGGTAAGGTCCTCAGGAGTGTTGCTGAACAAAGAGACCCAGGAGTGCGGGTTCATAGCTCCTTGAAAGTGGAGTCGCAGGTAGGTAGGATAGTGAAGAAGGCGTTTGGTATGCTTTACACTTACCCTCACTTTTCCAGTAGCCTTTCATTCCTTGTGCGATCAAGAATTTATCAATCTCTGCCTTGAAGACATTTAACATTAGTCAGTGTAATGAGTACAGCAGTTGGGAGGTCATGTTGCGGCTGTACAGGACATTGGTTAGGCCACTTTTGGAATATTGTGTTCAATTATGGTCTCCTTCCTATTGGAAGGATGTCGTGAAACTTGAAAGAGTTCATAAAAGATTTTCAAGGATGTTGCCAGGATTGGAGGGTTTGAGCTATAGGGAGAGGCTGAATAGGCTGGAGCTGTTGGAGGCTGAGGGGTGACCTTATAGAGGTTTACAAAATTATGAGGGGCATGGATAGGGTAAATAGGCAAAGTCTTTTCCCTGGGGTCAGGGAGTCCAGAACTAGAGGGCATAGGTTTAGGGTTAGAGGGGCAAGATATAAAAGAGACCTAAGGGGCAACATTTTCACACAGAGGGTGGTACATGTATGGAATGAGCTGCCAGAGGAAGTGGCGGAGGCTGGTACAATTGCAACATTTAAGAGGCATTTGGATGGGTATATGAATAGGAAGGGTTTGGAGGGATATGGGCCGGGTGCTGGTAGGTGGGACTAGATTGGGTCGGGATATCTTGTCGGCATGGACTGGTTGGACCGAAGGGTCTGTTTCCATGCTGTACATCTCTATGACTCTATCAGTTGTGATTTTATTGAATTCGAAAGCAGGTTTGAGGTGCTACTCCTGCGTCTACCTCGGATATTGGCTGTAACAAAAAAACGATGATGCTCCAAGGTATAAATTGCAGACTCAATTAAACCATAAGATGTGGGAGCAGAATTGGGTCATTCAGCCTAACCTTTCAGCTCCACTCTATTCAATGGGATTATGGCTGATCTAATCATCCTCAACTCTGCTTTCCTACCTTATCCCCATAACCTTCGATTGCCTTAATGATTAGAAATCAGCCTGTCTATCTCAGCCTTGACAATATTTAATGACCCAGCTTTGGCAGCCCTCTGTGGTAAAAAATTCCACAAATTCACTCCCCTCTGAGAGAAGAAACTCCTTCTTATCTCTGTCCTGACTGCGTGACCACTTACTCTAAGATAATGTCCTCTGGTCCTAGACTCTCCCACAAGAGGAATCAACCTTTCCATTTTTATGCTGTCAAGTCCCCTAATAAGCTTATATATTTCTCATTCCTCGAAGTGCAAAGTTAAGCTAGTAAACCCCTCCTCTGCTCCTCGGGCAAGGCAAGGGGCAGTGCGGTCTGCCTCTTGGTGTTCAGACCTGGTGACCCTGATGATTTACTGCTCCCCAGACTGAGAACATCTAATAGTGAACTGCTGTCCCCACTACCTGCTGTGGGAGTTTACTTCTGCTGTAGTGATACCAATTTCCATCCCACCCCAAGTGAAAGTGAAGAGAGCACTTGATGGAAGATATAGCACCACAAATGGTCTTGAGATGGAACACTCCAAGGCGTTGTTCATCGTAGTCAGTGACTTCTACCAGGCCAACCTCAAGAGTGTGCTATCAAGATTTCACCAACATGCCTCCTGTCCCACCAGAGGTCCAAACACCCTAGACCATTTCTACACAACCATTAAAGATGCCTACCAATCCATCCCCCGCTCGCATTTTGGTAAAGCAGACCATAAGGCTGTACTCCCTCTCCTGGCTTACAACCAGAACAGAAGCGTGAGAATCCAATACAAAAAGTCACATAATGCTGGTCTGATGTAAGAGATAAGCGTCAAGATTAGAGTGCTGCTGGAAAAGCACAGCAGGTCAGGCAGCATCCGAGAAGCAGGAAAATCGACATTTCGGGCAAAAGCCCTTCATCTAATCTCCAGCACCTGCAGTACCCACTTTTGCCTAGTAAGAGATAAGCTCCCGTCTGTCTCTTTGGAGTTGATGGATTGGCCCATATTCCAGAACTCAGTGGTCAATCTAAATGAGTGTGCCACTACCGTCGCAGATTTCATCAGTAAGTATGCAGATGACTGATTGCAAAAGAAGTTAATCCAAATGTTTCCCAACCAGAAACCATGGATGAACTGGGAGGTCCACTCTTTAGCGAAGTCCAGGTCTGAGGCATTCAAGTCAGATGACCCTGACCTATACAGAAAATGTAGTTACAACCTTTGCAATGCCATCAGAAATGCCAAGAAACGATACTGCACTAAGCTAGAGTCCCGGACTAACCACATGGACACATATTGATTGGTTTACACAATAGAATTGGTTACAAAGTGAAGTTGAGTCGAATCGCTAGCAACAATGCATCCCTCCCCGATGAGGGCAAGCCATTCTGCGCTCATTTTGAACAGAAGGTCAGTGAAATGATGTCACCTGCTCTGACAGCCTCAGGGGCACCTGTACCCACAGTCACCGCCAGTTGTCAGATCGGCCTTCTCGACAGTGAACCCAGGGAAAACGACTGGCCCGGATGGAGGTCCTGGCTGTGCACTCAGATTCTGCGTGGACCAGCTGGCCAGAGTATTTGCAGACATAGGGCAATATGGTGTCTCATTGGTTAGCACTGCTGCCTCACACCACCAAGGAACCGGGTTTGATTACAGCCTCGGGCGACTGTCTGTCCATGTGGAGTTTGCACATTCTGCCCATGCCTGCGTGGGTTTCCCCGGGTCCTCTGGTCTCCTCCCACAGTCCAAAGATGTGCAGGTTAGGTGATTTGGTCATGCCAAATTGTCCATAGTGTTCAGGGATGTGTAGGTTAGGTGCATTCGTCAGGAGTAAATGTAGGGGAATGGATCTGGGTGGGTTACTCTTTGGAGGGTCGGTGTGGACTTGTTGAACTGAAGGACCTGTTTCCACACTGTAGGGATTCTACTCTACTTCTTTAACCTCTCCTTACTCTCATCTGAGGTTCCAACCTGCTTCAACAAGACTACTATCATCCTGGTGCAAAAGAAAGATCAGGCAGCGTGCCTTAAAGCCTACCGCCCAATGGCTCTGACATCCATCATTATGAAGTGCTTCAGGAGGTTAGTCATGACACTCAGCAACTCCAGCCTCCCAGATTGCCCTGATCCACTACAATTTGCTATTTTCACAACAGATCCACAGCAGACACCATCTCTCTAGCCCTATACACATCTCTGGAACATGTAGATAACAAGGACACCTACGTCAAACTCGTACTTATTGACTTTAACTCTGCCTTCAACATCATAATTCCAACTGAACTCATCTCCAAACTCTGAGACCTAGGAATCTGCTTCCTCCTCTACAACTGGATCCTCGATTTCCTGCCCCACAGACCACAATCAGTTGAGGATGTTGTAAATCAGATACAAAAACAGAAGTTGCCGGAAAAGCTCAGCACATCTGGTGGCAGCATTAGCGAAGAGAAATCAGAGTTAATGTTTCGGGATCCAGTGACCCTTCCTCAGACTTCCTGAGCTTGTCCAGCAACTTGTGTTTTTGTTTTGCAATCAAGAACGATAGGCAACAACACTTCCTTCATGATAATCCTCAACTCCAGTGCCCTGCAAGGCTTTGTACACAGCCTCTTACAAAAGCTTTATACACTCATGACTATGTGGCCAACTCCACTGTAACTCCATTTACAAGTTTGCTGATAACCCTACCATAGTGGGTTGGATCTTAAGGAATGGCGAGACAAAGAAATGGGAAGAGATACAGGTATCCCCCGCTATCCAAAAGTAAAGCATTCCCAGGAAATTTTTCGTAAGCTGATAATGGGATAAAGCGAAGATGCATGATTTATATGGGGAAAATCTCGCCGTTTTTCATAAAGCGAAAATCTTCTTTGGATGCGTGAAAACAGGTACTAATGTAGGTCTTTCATAAAAGTGAAGTGGTGTTAAGTGAACATTTGAAAAGCAGGGGCATACCTGTGGATAGCTCAACTAGACTGTATAAAGACAACAATCTCTCCCTGAACATCAGCAAAATAAAGGAGCTGGTCATTGATGTCAGGAAGTGGAGTGGTGAACATGCCCCTGTCTGTATCATTGCAGCCCCTGGCTGCAGTGGAGATGATCAAGAGCATCAAGTTCCTTGGAGTGATAATCACCTGTAATCTGTCCTGGTCCACTCACATTGACATGACAATCAAGAAATCACAACAACATCTCTAGTTCCTCAGGAGGATAAGGAAATGGGGCATGTCAACAAAAACCTTACCAATTTTTACAGATGTATTGTGGAATGTATCCTATCTGGTTGCACCACTGCTTAATATGGCAACTGCTTTTCCCAAGACCGCAAAAAACAACAGAGTCATGAACATATTTCAGTCAATCACACAAACCTGCCTTCCATCTATAGACTCAACCTGCCTTCCATCTATAGACTCAACCAACATAATCAAAGACTACTCCCACTCCAGTTATCCTCTCTCCCAATCTCTTCCATCAGGCAGAAGGTATAAGTTTGAATACAAACAGATTGAATTCCAACTTCTTCCCCACTGTTACCAGACTTTTGAACAAAAGCCTCAAAGTTAATTCTGCTCTCTTTGTCTCTGTAGCTACAACATTGTATTCAGAATCCTGCTCTGCTCCCCTAATAGGCTTTGTATGGTTCAATCTGCCTGTATGGGATGAAAAACTACACTTTCACTGTGCTTGTGACAACAATAAATCAAACTCAAATTCAAACTAAAAGTTTATTTTTACCATTTTTTGCCATCTTTGTTTTTGAAAGTTTCTAAATCATCTGGTTTCCCACTAATCTTTCCCACGGTGATTTTTTTTTCTTTCAATATGATGTTATCGTTAACTTCTCTGGTTAACCATGAGTTGGCTAATCTTCTTCGTAGAATCCTTCTTCCTCACTGGAACATAACTTTGCTGAGTCCTGAACTATTTTCTTAAATGTTTGCCATTTCCCCTCAACCATTTTTGCTGCTAATCTCCTTTCCCAGTCTGCTCCAGCCAGCTCTACCCTCATTCCTTTGGAACTATCCTGATCTACATTTAATACAGTTGTTCTGCCCCAAGTTTCCCCCTCTCAAAGTGAATGCTAAATTCTTCAATGTTGCAATTACTGTTCCCTGGGGGATCTTTTACTCAGATATCATTTAATAAACAAGCTTCAGCACACATTATCAGATCTAGAATGGCATGATCAGTGGTTAGATCCACAACATATTGCTTTAAGAATCTGCCCTGAATACATAAACTATAAATTCTTCCTCATGGCTATCTCTGCCAATCTGATTAACCCAAACTACACAAAGATTAAAGTCACACATGACTAATGTGCAGCCTTCTTTATATGTCCTCATTATCTCTTGATTTATTCTTGGCTCTGTAGTATAGTTGCTGTTAAGAAGCTGTTGACTACTCCTACCAGTAAGTTCTTCCTCTAATTATCTTACATCCACACGTTTGGATTCTACATTAACCAATCCAAAGTCATTCCTATCATAATAATTCTGTCCTGTACCAACTCGTACTAACCCAACCACACTTGTATTCCTGCTTTACTTTTAGAAAAATCACTGGATAATCCCAGTTTGGATATCCTTGTAACCATATCTCTGTAGCAGCTTTACAAACATTCCCATTAATCTATATTTATGTAGTTAGTTCATTTATTTTGTTACAAATGCTACACTTATTTAAGTAAAAAGCAAGTAACATTTCCTTTTTAGCATTTTTTAACCCATTTTCTGCCTTTTTCTTCTTTGTTTGCACAATCTGCCCTTTCTTGGGCCACCTTCAGTATTATTTTCTAATCGATGTCCTGAAATGCCATCATATCCTTTTGCTTTGTAATCCTTTATTTCTTCTCACACAACTGCCCACCCCCACCCCTTTTCTATTAATTTAACTTCCTCTCTAAAGTTGTAGTTATTCAATTTTGATCCCAGTATAGTTCAATTGAAGCCCGTCCTACCTGAATAGTTGCAGTACTGGTACCAGCGCCCCGTGAACTGAAACACATTCCATCCACACAATCTTTGAATCTTGCAGAACCTTACCTTTATTTATACCGTGCACATTTGCCTTTCTAATAACTCCTTTCTAAGGCTCCTTCTAATAACACTTTCTGTCAGGGGTGTGGAAATGAGAGCATTGTTTCAAAGGTGGCATGGGATTGACTGTTCACTGTATGAGTGGCCTGCAACAGTCACAAATCCCAGGAGTTACATTTCTCTCTAGATTAACAAAGGGGTATTGTTAATGGGCAGCAGGTCCCAGAGATCCTACTGAATATGGCCAATCACGTCAGCTTGATATCAGTGACAAGACAACTAGTAGGAGTTCCCATACGTTTCAGTCCTAATGTTTCCCCCAGTAATTGACAACACAAGGCAGGATTTGTAATGGCATGAGGTGACGGGAACTGTATGCAAACATAAAGCCTGATTGCAGTCAGCTGATTGACACACATGCTGCAACCTTCCTTAGTCTTTATGCATATTTATAACTCTTTGCTTTCTTCACTGTCAGACCAGTTTATCCTGATCGATTGGCACTGTGGTAACCTAATAGACTATGGCAAAAGGCCAACAGCAAAAGAAAACAATTGTCAGGCTAGTTCATACACAGGACGTCTGGCTGCAGTTGTGCAGGAACTTGGTGAGATTACATTTGTACGATTGTGTGCAATTTTGGTCTCCACATTTAGGCAAGGTTATTTTTCCATTAGAAATGAGGTCACAAATGGTCAGTGGATTGGCTTCTGGAATGCGAGTGCTGTCTTATAATGAGAGAATGAATAAAGTGAACCTGAAGTAGCCTTGTATGAACACATTGTTACAAGATTCTGGATCAGTGGTGCTGGAAGAGCACAGCAATTCAGGCAGCATCCGAGGACAGGCAAAATCGACGTTTCGGGCAAAAGCCCTTCATCAGGAATAAAGGCAGAGAGCCTGAAGCGTGGAGAGATAAGGGAGGGGGGGGGGGGGGGGGGGATAGAGTAGCATAGAGTACAATAGGTCAGTGGGGAAGGAGATGAAGGTGATAGGTCAGGGAGGAGAGGGTGGAGTGGATAGGTGGAAAAGAAGCTGGGCAGGTCGGACAAGTCCGGACAGGTCAGGGGACCGAGTTTCTGGAGGTTAGAAGCTAGGATGAGGTGGGGGAAGGGGAAATGAGGAAACTGTTAAAATCCACATTGATGCCCTGGGGTTGAAGTGTTCCGAGGCAGAAGATGAGGCGTTCTTC